>NW_028225186.1:2680634-2683134 GCF_052327205.1 Somniosus microcephalus | reverse complement strand
GCGGATGGGATTTGCACTTCAAGTTTGGGCATACCGAGCCCGCCATTCCTGTTACTGCAGTACAGGATGCCATCCGTGGTGTGAGGTGTAGGAACTCTTTTGTGGAGTTGCGGATTATGTGGTCCAGTTTTACAAGTGTGTTCTGCGACACTTCGGAAAGGATCAAGTGGAAATATAACCTTGGGATGACATGTGTTTTTAGTATCTCTACCCTTTGCATGGGTCGGAGAGCCGCTACCCTGAGTCCTTCAACCCAGGTTTTGAGCTTCTCTTCCCAGTCTCCTTCTGTCACGCCTGCCCATGGGTCGATCCGGGCACCCAGGTATTTCTCGGTTTCTCCTGGGGGGATGTATGCAATCGGTGTGTCACTGAGGCTCCAGGCTTTGCCATGATTGTATAGGAAGGTCTTCCCTTTTGACGTAAAGTGGAAGCCTTTGGTTTTGTTGGTGTTAATCGTTAGACCTGTATGGTCACAAAAGACCTGGAGTATTTTCAGGTTTCGATCCATCCCAACATGTGAGTCACTCAGAAGGGCAATGTCATCTGCGAAGGCCAAAGCAGAGCAGTTGACTCTTCTGTCCCCCAGGGGCAAGGAGACCCCTGAGTTGGCCTTCTCCAAGGAGCACATCAATGGATCCAAAGCTATGTTGAATAGAATTGGTGAGAGTTGGTCGCCTTGCTTGACGCCTCTCTTAATGTCTATTGCCATGGTCTTAGTTCTGTTCCCTTCGACCACTGTTGTATTGTTGATGTACAGGTCCTCAATCAACGCAATGAAGTCTCTGGGCAGACTCATTCTCTGTAATGCTTTCGATAGTAGTTTGTGCCCAACCGAGTCGAACGCTTTCGCCAAATCAACAAAGACAAGTGCAAGGTCCTTTTTCTTGTTCTTTGCTCCCTTTATTATGTTCTCCAGTACTGCGATATTCTCGTTGCAACCTGGAGTTGCTGCTATAAAACCCTTCTGTCTAGGGTTAATTTCGACAGTATCACTTAGTCGTTTCGCCATAATCTTAGTGAATAGGCGTAGCAGCATTGGACCAATGGTGATTGGGCGCCCGTTGTCAATGTCTTTCAGGCGTTCTTGATCCTCGCACTTAGGAATCAAGACAGTTCGACTCTTTTTTAGTGACTCAGGAATCGAGCTTGACTTTAACCATAGAGAGAAGAGGCGAGGTAGCCTTGTTTCATCCTCATCATGGATGTCTTGTATATCAGCCAACTTTACGCCATCTGGTCCTGCCGCGCTCCCTTCATCCATCTCTTTGATGGCATTGCTTACCTCCTCTTCCTCTATTGGGTTCATCAACGACCCATCGTCCAACCGGCCATTTTATGGTGCGAATTTATTTAGGTTCGCCTTATTGTAGGGCTTCGAGAGCTTTTCTCGAAAGCATTTTTCTAGCTCCTCTCTGGGTAGAGGACAAG
Source organism: Somniosus microcephalus (assembly GCF_052327205.1). NCBI lineage: Eukaryota > Metazoa > Chordata > Chondrichthyes > Squaliformes > Somniosidae > Somniosus > Somniosus microcephalus. The sequence goes on along the minus strand of NW_028225186.1, from coordinate 2,681,706 downwards.
TTAGTGCCGACGGCGCCCCCATGATCTGGCGAGCAAGCTGGCGCCTGTTTGATTTGTAGAGTTGCTGGGTTGTTCTAAAGATGGCTTTGCGCTGTGCCCATCTTTTCCTTGCTCCCGTATTTGGCTTGTAGTTATCGTGCCTCTTTATTGCTTTCCTACTCCCGGGAGGTCCTTTGCTCGCTTTGGGGTGTTCGCCCCTGGTCATCAGTTGTACCGTGATACATTCCGCTATCCACATTCCCTGAGATCGTCTTTCTGGGTCCCTCTCGTCATCCAGGAGTTCCTCGGCTTGGGTAAGTTGGTCATCCACGTCCCTATGCGTGGGGATGGCCGCCGGAGGTCTGAAAGCTCTCCCTGGATGCGGGGTTGGCTCGTCGGGGTTGCTGGGCTCCCCCTCTGTTTCGATCTCAGGTTGATGCTCTGCGGATGCAGCATCACTGGTTGTCAATTCGGCCACTACGTGGGTGTTCCGCCGGATTCTGCGCTTTTCCGAGATTTGTTTTGCGGTTTTTGTTGTTAGGATGCTCGCAATTTCCTTATTGATGGACCTGCATCCTTCAAATCTCGTTTCCAGCTCTCTGAGGAGTGTGGTCTCCTCCTCAGACCATGCATAGTCCCTCCTCCCTGGCTTAGACTTGCCTACTAGCGTTTGGAGGCGTTTCTCATTCCTCGAGGTTGGGTGTCTGTGCCTCTCGTGCTGGCCAAGCCCCGCCTTTGTGGTGAACCGAAGTTCACATTCGCTGCACTTATGGGTACCAGCTGGAATTGGTTGCCTCTCCCCTTTACATTTGGGGTAATGACAGGAGATAGCGTGGTACTCTCCTGTTTTGTTACAGCGTGAACATCTGGTCCTGATGATCTTGACCTGATGCACCTTGGTCATATGTTTATTGAATAAGCCAACGGAGGAGAGGAAAGTGTTGCATGTCCTGCAGAACAACCCATCAATGGGATAGTGGATTATCACCTCTTTTACTGATGACCTGTCGTGCATAGGCTTGAGCGTTACTTCCTCAATGAAGGTAGCCATCTCGGATGTTATACCTTGGTCTGATTCGTCGGCTACTTTGGC
>NW_028225186.1:2503134-2673134 GCF_052327205.1 Somniosus microcephalus | reverse complement strand
GTGTGACAAGACAACAAATGAAACTTTAAAGACGCTGGCATTATTTATATGTTTCTGCTGTCTGTCTACGATTTCAGATTCACACTTAGAGTTTTTTTGTCATTAAGTCATAAAAGCCACAAAACCAATTTAATATGACATTCCAATACTCTTTGAAAGGTCTCAATAATGAGAAAATGAGCCTTTTAGCAAAGTAACACTTTTCGGGCGTTTTCAAAGCGCTCCCGCTGAGTGAATTTTGTTCTGAAAATCGTGTTACCGAAAATCTCCGGGCACCCCGCCAACCCCCCCTGCCAGAAATGAAAAGTGTCAAATCAGCGGGTCAAACGGCCACCTCTATCTGACCAGGAGCACCCAAATCGCCGCAAATGGCACTTTTTTTTTTCTTCATCGAGACTTCCGACTAGGTTAATGATTTCCCAAACTCCAACTCATTAACTATGTTCTGAGACACTTGCCAGAAATGACACATGTCAATTTGGCGGTAGCAACTCACTTTCCCAAGCCGGAAAGCATCACCCAAGGCCCGCGTGAAGCGGCCAAATCTTTCCTCATCGGACTTCCACGTTTTGGATAATCATGTCTCGAATTCGTTAAATGCACATGTCAATTTGGCGGGAGCAACTCACTTTCCCAAGCCGGAAAGCATCACCGGAGGCCCGCTTGAAGGGCCCTCATATTTTCCCATCGGACTTCCGTGTTTTGGTTAATGATGTCTCGAAATCAAAAAATGCTCATGTCAATTTGCCGGGAGCAACTCACTTTCCCAGGCCGGGAAGCAACACCCGAGGCCCGCAAAAGGCGGCCGAATATTTTCTCATCGGACTTCCATATTTTGGGGGTTAGATTCTCTCCCGCCATCCAGCCCCCTGGCCACGGGTCGCTCACTCACTTTCAGCCCGGGCCTTGCCAATTTGGTTAATCAGTTAGCCATGCTCCAGACTCGGCCTCGCCTTTTTCATTTATGGTTAATGATGTGCCCAGGCTCGGACTTAGTCTCTCCAGCAGCCAAAACTTTTCACTGGTTAATGAGGTGCCCAGCCCGGCATTTCGTCTCTCTCCCCAGCAAGCTTGCTTGGTCGGCCGACATTTGGATCCATTTTCGGGGCTTAATCGGGTCGAATACGGTCCCTTACGCAAGGGGAGCCGAAGCCCCGGCCTCTGCCAGGCGTCAGGCTGCCGTTTTTTAAGCCCGACCAAAAACCCGAAAATTGGTTAAAAATGGAAATAAATTTCCACCCAAAAAGGGTTAAAAGTCGGTTGGACGGCAGCCCGGGTCGGTCTCTGCAGACCTGGAGGCCCTAGACAGTAATCTGGAAAACAGACCAAGTCTCAAAAAACCACCTCCTACCATTCTCCAGGTACCCCGCCAATCCCCCCTGCCAGAAATGACAAGTGTCAAATCAGCGGGTCAAACGGCCACCTGTATCCGACCAGGAGCACCCAAATCGCCGCAAATGGCCCTTTTTTTTTCTTCATCGGGACTTCCGTCTTGGTTAATGATTTCCCGAACTCCAACTCATAAACTATGTTCGGAGACACTTGCCAGAAATGACACATGTCAATTTGGCGGGAGCAACTCACTTTCCCAAGCCGGAAAGAATCACGGGAGGCCGCTTAAAAGGCCCGAATCTTTTCCCATCGGACTTCCGTGTTTTGGTTAAAGATGTCTCGAAATCATTAATGGCACATGTCAATTTGCCGGGAGCAACTCACTTTCCCAGGCCGGGAAGCATCACCCGAGGTCCGCAAAAGGCGGTCAAATATTTTCCCTTCTGTACTTCCAGTACACATTTGAATGGCCATATCTCCGCACTCCCGCTTCGGAGCCAAGCCGTTTTTACACCGTTCGACGCGGCTTCCCGTGCCCGTTCGAATGCCGCCCTGCTCGGCGGAAAAGGAGAATTTTTTTATTTTTTGGCCGATTTCGGGAAAAAAAATTCCCGCTCTGAACTCGGATTTTTCGGCTTTAATCGTTTCGGATACGGTCCCTTATGCAAGGGAGCCGAAGCCCCGGCCTCTGCCGGGCGTCAGGCTGCCGTTTTTAAGACCGACCAAAAACCCGAATGTTGGTTAAAAATGGAAATAAATTTCCACCCAAAAAGGGTTAAAAGTCGGTTGGACAGCAGCCCGGGTCAGTCTCTGCCGACCTGGATGCCCTTGACAGTAGTCTGGAAAACAGACCAAGTCTCGAAATGCCACCTCCTACCATTCTCCAGGTACCCCGCCAATCCCCCCTGCCAGAAATGACAAGTGTCAAATCAGCGGGACGGATTTGGCTTTTGTGACCGACGCCCGGCACTTTTTTCGTCCACAGGCGGTCAAATCTTTTCCCTTCCGTACTTCCAGTACAACTTTGAACGGCCATATCTCCGAACTCCCGCATCGGAGCCAAGCCGTTTCTACACCTTTAGACGCGGCTTACCCTGCCGGTTCGAATGCCCCCTTGCCCGGTGGAAAAGGAGAATTTTTTAATTTTTCGGCCGATTTCGGGAAAAAAAATTCCCGCTCTGAACTCGGATTTTTCGGCTTTAATCGTTTCGGATACGGTCCCTTACGCAAGGGAGCCGAAGCCCCGGCCTCTGCCGGGCGTCAGGCTGCCGTTTTTAAGACCGACCAAAAACCCGAAAGTTATTTAAAAATGGAAATAAATTTCCACCCAAAAAGGGTTAAAAGTCGGTTGGACAGCAGCCCGGGTCAGTCTCTGCCGACCTGGATTCCCTTGACAGTAGTCTGGAAAACAGACCAAGTCTCGAAATGCCACCTCCTACCATTCTCCAGGTACCTCGCCAATCCCCCCTGCCAGAAATGACAAGCGTCAAATCAGCGGGACGGATTTGGCTTTTGTGACCGACGCCCGGCACTTTTTTCGTCCACAGGCGGTCAAATCTTTCCCCTTCCGTACTTCCAGTACAGCTTTGAACGGCCATATCTCCGCACTCCCGCGTCGGAGCCAAGCCGTTTCTACACCTTTAGACGCGGCTTACCCTGCCGGTTCGAATGCCCCCTTGCCCGGTGGAAAAGGAGAATTTTTAATTTTTCGGCCGATTTCGGGAAGAAATTTCTTGCTCTGAACTCGGATTTTTCGGCTTCAATCGTTTCGGATACGGTCCCTTATGCAAGGGAGCCGAAGCCCCGGCCTCTGCCGGGCGTCAGGCTGCCGTTTTTAAGACCGACCAAAAACCCGAAAGTTGGTTAAAAATGGAAATAAATTTCCACCCAAAAAGGGTTAAAAGTCGGTTGGACAGCAGCCCGGGTCAGTCTCTGCCGACCTGGATGCCCTTGACAGTAGTCTGGAAAACAGACCAAGTCTCAAAATGCCACATCCTACCATTCTCCAGGTACCCCGCCAATCCCCCCTGCCAGAAATGACAAGTGTCAAATCAGCGGGACGGATTTGGCTTTTGTGACCGATGCCCGGCACTTTTTTCGTCCACAGGCGGTCAAATCTTTTCCCTTCCGTACTTCCAGTACAACTTTGAACGGCCATATCTCCGCACTCCCGCGTCGGAGCCAAGCCGTTTCTACACCTTTAGACGCGGCTTACCCTGCCGGTTCGAATGCCCCCTTGCCCGGTGGAAAAGGAGAATTTTTTAATTTTTCGGCCGATTTCGGGAAAAAAAATTCCCGCTCTGAACTCGGATTTTTCGGCTTTAATCGTTTCGGATACGGTCCCTTACGCAAGGGAGCCGAAGCCCCGGCCTCTGCCGGGCGTCAGGCTGCCGTTTTTAAGACCGACCAAAAACCCGAAAGTTGGTTAAAAATGGAAATAAATTTCCACCCAAAAAGGGTTAAAAGTCGATTGGACAGCAGCCCGGGTCAGTCTCTGCCGACCTGGATGCCCTTGACAGTAGTCTGGAAAACAGACCAAGTCTCAAAATGCCACCTCCTACCATTCCCCAGGTACCCCGCCAATCCCCCCTCCCAGAAATGACAAGTGTCAAATCAGCGGGACGGATTTGGCTTTTGTGACCGACGCCCGGCACTTTTTTCGTCCACAGGCGGTCAAATCTTTCCCCTTCCGTACTTCCAGTACAACTTTGAACGGCCATATCTCCGCACTCCCGCGTCGGAGCCAAGCCTTTTCTACACCTTTAGACGCGGCTTACCCTGCCGGTTCGAATGCCCCCTTGCCCGGTGGAAAAGCAGAATTTTTTAATTTTTCGGCCGGTTTCGGGAAAAAATTTCCCGCTCTGAACTCGGATTTTTCGGCTTTAATCATTTCGGATACGGTCCCTTATGCAAGGGAGCCGAAGCCCCGGCCTCTGCCGGGCGTCAGGCTGCCGTTTTTAAGACCGACCAAAAACCCGAAAGTTGGTTAAAAATGGAAATAAATTTCCACCCAAAAAGGGTTAAAAGTCGGTTGGACAGCAGCCCGGGTCAGTCTCTGCCGACCTGGATGCCCTTGACAGTAGTCTGGAAAACAGACCAAGTCTCAAAATGCCACATCCTACCATTCTCCAGGTACCCCGCCAATCCCCCCTGCCAGAAATGACAAGTGTCAAATCAGCGGGACGGATTTGGCTTTTGTGACCGATGCCCGGCACTTTTTTCGTCCACAGGCGGTCAAATCTTTTCCCTTCCGTACTTCCAGTACAACTTTGAACGGCCATATCTCCGCACTCCCGCGTCGGAGCCAAGCCGTTTCTACACCTTTAGACGCGGCTTACCCTGCCGGTTCGAATGCCCCCTTGCCCGGTGGAAAAGGAGAATATTTTAATTTTTCGGCCGATTTCGGGAAAAAAAATTCCCGCTCTGAACTCGGATTTTTCGGCTTTAATCGTTTCGGATACGGTCCCTTACGCAAGGGAGCCGAAGCCCCGGCCTCTGCCGGGCGTCAGGCTGCCGTTTTTAAGACCGACCAAAAACCCGAAAGTTGGTTAAAAATGGAAATAAATTTCCACCCAAAAAGGGTTAAAAGTCGATTGGACAGCAGCCCGGGTCAGTCTCTGCCGACCTGGATGCCCTTGACAGTAGTCTGGAAAACAGACCAAGTCTCAAAATGCCACCTCCTACCATTCCCCAGGTACCCCGCCAATCCCCCCTCCCAGAAATGACAAGTGTCAAATCAGCGGGACGGATTTGGCTTTTGTGACCGACGCCCGGCACTTTTTTCGTCCACAGGCGGTCAAATCTTTCCCCTTCCGTACTTCCAGTACAATTTTGAACGGCCATATCTCCGCACTCCCGCGTCGGAGCCAAGCCGTTTCTACACCTTTAGACGCGGCTTACCCTGCCGGTTCGAATGCCCCCTTGCCCGGTGGAAAAGCAGAATTTTTTAATTTTTCGGCCGGTTTCGGGAAAAAATTTCCCGCTCTGAACTCGGATTTTTCGGCTTTAATCATTTCGGATACGGTCCCTTATGCAAGGGAGCCGAAGCCCCGGCCTCTGCCGGGCGTCAGGCTGCCGTTTTTAAGACCGACCAAAAATCCGAAAATTGGTTAAAAATGGATATAAATTTCCACCCAAAAAGGGTTAAAAGTCGGTTGGACAGCAGCCCGGGTCAGTCTCTGCAGACCTGGAGGCCCTTGACAGTAGTCTGGAAAACAGACCAAGTCTCGAAATGCCACCTCCTACCATTCTCCAGGTACCCCGCCAATCCCCCCTGCCAGAAATGACAAGTGTCAATTCAGCGGGACGGATTTGACTTTTGTGACCGACCACCGGCACTTTTTTCGTCCACAGGATGTCAATCTTTCTCCTTCCGTACTTCCAGTACAACTTTGAACGGCCATATCTCCGCACTCCCGCGTCGGAGCCAAGCCGTTTCTACACCTTTAGACGCGGCTTACCCTGCCGGTTCGAATGCCCTCTTGCCCGGCGGAAAAGGAGAATTTTTTAATTTTTCGGCCGATTTCGGGAAAAAATTTTCCCGCTCTGAACTCGGATTTTTCGGCTTTAATCATTTCGGATACGGTCCGTTACGCAAGGGAGCCGAAGCCCCGGCCTCTGCCGGGCGTCAGGCTGCCTTTTAAAGACCGACCAAAAACCCGAAAATTGGTTAAAAATGGAAATAAATTTCCACCCAAAAAGGGTTAAAAGTCGGTTGGACAGTAGCCCGGGTCAGTCTCTGCACACCTGTAGGCCCTTGACAGTAGTCTGTAAAACAGACCAAGTCTCGAAATGCCACCTCCTACCATTCTCCAGGTACCCCGCCAATCCCCCCTGCCAGAAATGACAAGTGTCAAATCAGCGGGACGGATTTGGCTTTTGTGACCGACGCCCGGCACTTTTTTCGACCACAGGCGGTCAAATCTTTCTCCTTCAGTACTTCCAGTACAACGTTGAACGGCCATATCTCCGCACTCCCGCGTCGGAGCCAAGCCGTTTCTACACCTTTAGACGCGGCTTACCCTGCCGGTTCGAATGCCCCCTTGCCCGATGGAAGAGGAGAATTTTTTAATTTTTCGGCCGATTTCGCGTAAAAATTTCCCGCTCTGAACTCGGATTTTTCGGCTTTAATCGTTTCGGATACGGTCCCTTATGCAAGGGAGCCGAAGCCCCGGCCTCTACCGGGCGTCAGGCTGCCGTTTTTAAGACCGATCAAAAACCCGAAAATTGGTTAAAAATGGAAATAAATTTCCACCCAAAAAGGGTTAAAAGTCGGTTGGACAGCAGCCCGGGTCAGTCTCTGCAGACCTGGAGGCCCTTGACAGCAGTCTGGAAAACAGAGCAAATCTCGAAATGCCACCTCCTACCATTCTCCAGGTACCCCGCCAATCCCCCCTGCCAGAAATGACAAGTGTCAATTCAGCGGGACGGATTTGACTTTTGTGACCGACCACCGGCACTTTATTCGTCCACAGGATGTCAATCTTTCTCCTTCCGTACTTCCAGTACAAGTTTGAACGGCCATATCTCCGGACTCCCGCGTCGGAGCCAAGCCGTTTCTACACCTTTAGACGCGGCTTACCCTGCCGGTTCGAATGCCCTCTTGCCCGGCGGAAAAGGAGAATTTTTTAATTTTTCGGCCGATTTCGGGAAAAAAATTCCCGCTCTGAACTCGGATTTTTCGGCTTTAATCGTTTCGGATACGGTCCGTTACGCAAGGGAGCCGAAGCCCCGGCCTCTGCCGGGCGTCAGGCTGCCGTTTTAAAGACCGACCAAAAACCCGAAAATTGGTTAAAAATGGAAATAAATTTCCACCCAAAAAGGGTTAAAAGTCGGTTGGACAGTAGCCCGGGTCAGTCTCTGCACACCTGTAGGCCCTTGACAGTAGTCTGTAAAACAGACCAAGTCTCGAAATGCCACCTCCTACCATTCTTCAGGTACCCCGCCAATCCCCCCTGCCAGAAATGACAAGTGTCAAATCAGCGGGACGGATTTGGCTTTTGTGACCGACGCCCGGCACTTTTTTCGACCACAGGCAGTCAAATCTTTCTCCTTCAGTACTTCCAGTACAACGTTGAACGGCCATATCTCCGCACTCCCGCGTCGGAGCCAAGCCGTTTCTACACCTTTAGACGCGGCTTACCCTGCCGCTCCAATGCCCCCTTGCCCGGTGGAAAAGGAGAATTTTTTAATTTTTCGGCCGATTTCGGGAAAAAATTTCACGCTCTGAACTCGGATTTTTCGGCTTTAATCGTTTTGGATACGGTCCCTTATGCAAGGGAGCCGAAGCCCCGGCCTCTGCCGGGCGTCAGGCAGCCGTTTTTAAGACCGACCAAAAACCCGAAAATTGGTTAAAAATGGAAATAAATTTCCACCCAAAAAGGGTTAAAAGTCGGTTGGACAGCAGCCCGGGTCAGTCTCTGCAGACCTGGAGGCCCTTGACAGTAGTCTGTAAAACAGACCAAGTCTCGAAATGCCACCTCCTACCATTCTCCAGGTACCCCGCCAATCCCCCCTGTCGGAAATGACAAGTGTCAAATCAGCGGGACGGATTTGACTTTTGTGACCGACCACCGGCACTTTTTTCGTCCACAGGATGTCAATCTTTCTCCTTCCGTACTTCCAGTACAACTTTGAACGGCCATATCTCCGCACTCCCGCGTCGGAGCCAAGCCGTTTTTACACCGTTAGACGCGGCTTCCCGTGCCCGTTCGAATGCCCCCATGCTCGGCGGAAAAGGAGAAATTTTGTTATTTTTCTGCCGATTTCGGCAAAAAAATTTCCCGCTCTGAACTCGGATTTTTCGGCTTTAATCGTTTCGGATATGGTCCGTTACGCAAGGGAGCCGAAGCCCCGGCCTCTGCCGGGCGTCAGGCTGCCGTTTTTAAGACCGACCAAAAACCCGAAAGTTGGTTAAAAATGGAAATAAATTTCCACCCAAAAAGGGTTAAAAGTCGGTTGGACAGCAGCCCGGGTCAGTCTCTGCCGACCTGGATGCCCTTGACAGTAGTCTGAAAAACAGACCAAGTCTCGAAATGCCACCTCCTACCATTCTCCAGGTACCCCGCCAATCCCCCCTGCCAGAAATGACAAGTGTCAAATCAGCGGGACGGATTTGGCTTTTGTGACCGACGCCCGGCACTTTTTTCGTCCACAGGCGGTCAAATCTTTCCCCTTCCGTACTTCCAGTACAACTTTGAACGGCCATATCTCCGCACTCCCGCGTCGGAGCCAAGCCGTTTCTACACCTTTAGACGCGGCTTACCCTGCCGGTTCGAATGCCCCCTTGCCCGGTGGAAAAGGAGAATTTTTTAATTTTTCGGCCGATTTCGGGAAAAAATTTCCCGCTCTGAACTCGGATTTTTCGGCTTTAATCGTTTCGGATACGGTCCGTTACGCAAGGGAGCAGAAGCCCCGGCCTCTGCCGGGCGTCAGGCTGCCGTTTTAAAGACCGACCAAAAACCCGAAAATTGGTTAAAAATGGAAATAAATTTCCACCCAAAAAGGGTTAAAAGTCGGTTGGACAGTCGCCCGGGTCAGTCTCTGCACACCTGTAGGCCCTTGACAGTAGTCTGTAAAACAGACCAAGTCTCGAAATGCCACCTCCTACCATTCTCCAGGTACCCCGCCAATCCCCCCTGCCAGAAATGACAAGTGTCAAATCAGCGGGACGGATTTGGCTTTTGTGACCGAAGCCCGGCACTTTTTTCGACCACAGGCAGTCAAATCTTTCTCCTTCAGTACTTCCAGTACAACGTTGAACGGCCATATCTCCGCACTCCCGCGTCGGAGCCAAGCCGTTTCTACACCTTTAGACGCGGCTTACCTTGCCGGTTCGAATGCCCCCTTGCCCGGTGGAAAAGGAGAATTTTTTTATTTTTCGGCCGAGTTCGGGAAAAAATTTCTTGCTCTGAACTCGGATTTTTCGGCTTTAATCGTTTCGGATACGGTCCCTTATGCAAGGGAGCCGAAGCCCCGGCCTCTGCCGGGCGTCAGGCTGCCGTTTTTAAGACCGACCAAAAACCCGAAAATTGGTTAAAAATGGAAATAAATTTCCACCCAAAAAGGGTTAAAAGTCGGTTGGACAGCAGCCTGGGTCAGTCTCTGCAGACCTGGAGGCCCTTGACAGTAGTCTGGAAAACAGACCAAGTCTCGAAATGCCACCTCCTACCATTCTCCAGGTACCCCGCCAATCCCCCCTGCCAGAAATGACAAGTGTCAATTCAGCGGGACGGATTTGACTTTTGTGACCGACCACCGGCACTTTTTTCGTCCACAGGATGTCAATCTTTCTCCTTCCGTACTTCCAGTACAAGTTTGAACGGCCATATCTCCGCACTCCCGCGTCGGAGCCAAGCCGTTTCTACACCTTCAGACGCGGCTTACCCTGCCGGTTCGAATGCCCTCTTGCCCGGCGGAAAAGGAGAATTTTTTAATTTTTCGGCCGATTTCGGGAAAAAATTTCCCGCTCTGAACTCCGATTTTTCGGCTTTAATCGTTTCGGATACGGTCCGTTACGCAAGGGAGCCGAAGCCCCGGCCTCTGCCGGGCGTCAGGCTGCCGTTTTAAAGACCGACCAAAAACCCGAAAATTGGTTAAAAATGGAAATAAATTTCCACCCAAAAAGGGTTAAAAGTCGGTTGGACAGTCGCCCGGGTCAGTCTCTGCACACCTGTAGGCCCTTGACAGTAGTCTGTAAAACAGACCAAGTCTCGAAATGCCACCTCCTACCATTCTCCAGGTACCCCGCCAATCCCCCCTGCCAGAAATGACAAGTGTCAAATCAGCGGGACGGATTTGGCTTTTGTGACCGATGCCCGGCACTTTTTTCGACCACAGGCGGTCAAATCTTTCTCCTTCAGTCCTTCCAGTACAACGTTGAACGGCCATATCTCCGCACTCCCGCGTCGGAGCCAAGCCGTTTCTACACCTTTAGACGCGGCTTACCCTGCCGGTTCGAATGCCCCCTTGCCCGGCGGAAAAGGAGAATTTTTTTATTTTTCGGCCGATTTCGGGAAAAATTTTTCCCGCTCTGAACTCGGATTTTTCGGCATTAATCGTTTCGGATACGGTCCCTTACGAAAGGGAGGCTGAGCCCCGTCCTCTGCCGGGCGTCAGGCTGCCGTTTTTAAGACCGACCAAAAACCCGAAAGTTGGTTAAAAATGGAAATAAATTTCCACCCAAAAAGGGTTAAAAGTCGGTTGGACAGCAGCCCGGGTCAGTCTCTGCCGACCTGGATGCCCTTGACAGTAGTCTGGAAAACAGACCAAGTCTCGAAATGCCACCTCCTACCATTCTCCAGGTACCCCGCCAATCCCCCCTGCCAGAAATGACAAGTGTCAATTCAGCGGACGGATTTGACTTTTGTGACCGACCACCGGCACTTTTTTCGTCCACAGGATGTCAATCTTTCTCCTTCCGTACTTCCAGTACAACTTTGAACGGCCATATCTCCGCACTCCCGCGTCGGAGCCAAGCCGTTTCTACACCTTTAGACGCGGCTTACCCTGCCGGTTCGAATGCCATCTTGCCCGGCGGAAAAGGAGAATTTTTTAATTTTTCGGCCGATTTCGGGAAATTTTTTTCCCGCTCTGAACTCGGATTTTTCGGCTTTAATCGTTTCGGATACGGTCCCTTACGCAAGGGAGCCGAAGCCCCGGCCTCTGCCGGGCGTCAGGCTGCCGTTTTTAAGACCGACCAAAAATCCGAAAATTGGTTAAAAATGGAAATAAATTTCCACCCAAAAAGGGTTAAAAGTCGGTTGGACAGTAGCCCGGGTCAGTCTCTGCACACCTGTAGGCCCTTGACAGTAGTCTGTAAAACAGACCAAGTCTCGAAATGCCACCTCCTACCATTCTCCAGGTACCCCGCCAATCCCCCCTGCCAGAAATGACAAGTGTCAAATCACCGGGACGGATTTGACTTTTGTGTCCGATGCCGCGCACTTTTTTCGTCCACAGGCGGTCAAATCTTTCCCTTCCGTACTTCAGTACAACTTTGAACGGCCATATCTCCGCACTCCCGCGTTGGAGCCAAGCCGTTTCTACACCTTTAGACGCGGCTTACCCTGCCGGTTCGAATGCCCCCTTGCCCGGTGGAAAAGGAGAATTTCTTAATTTTTCGGCCGATTTCGGAAAGAAATTTCTTGCTCTGAACTCGGATTTTTCGGCTTTAATCGTTTCGGATACGGTCCCTTACGCAAGGGAGCCGAAGCCCCGGCCTCTGCCGGGCGACAGGCTGCCGTTTTTAAGACCGATCAAAAACCCAAAAGTTGGTTAAAAATGGAAATAAATTACCACCCAAAAAGGGTTAAAAGTCGGTTGGACAGCAGCCCGGGTCAGTCTCTGCCGACCTGGATGCCCGTGACAGTAGTCTGAAAAACAGACCAGGTCTCGAAATGCCACCTCCTACCATTCTCCAGGTACCCCGCCAATCCCCCCTGCCAGAAATGACAAGTGTCAAATCAGCGGGACGGATTTGGCTTTTGTGACCGACGCCCGGCACTTTTTTCGTCGACAGGCGGTCAAATCTTTCCCCTTCCGTACTTCCAGTACAATTTTAACGGCCATATCTCCGCACTCCCGCGTCGGAGCCAAGCCGTTTCTACACCTTTAGACGCGGCTTACCCTGCCGGTTCGAATGCCCCCTTGCCCGGTGGAAAAGGAGAATTTTTTAATTTTTCGGCCGATTTCGGGAAAAAAAAATTCCCGCTCTGAACTCGGATTTTTCGGCTTTAGTCGTTTCGGATACGGTCCCTTACGCAAGGGAGCCGAAGCCCCGGCCTCTGCCGGGCGTCAGGCTGCCGTTTTTAAGACCGACCAAAAACCCGAAAGTTGTTTAAAATGGAAATAAATTTCCACCGAAAAAGGGTTAAAAGTCGGTTGGACAGCAGCCCGGGTCAGTCTCTGCCGACCTGGATGCCCTTGACAGTAGTCTGGAAAAAAGACCAAGTCTCGAAATGCCACCTCCTACCATTCTCCAGGTACCCCGCCAATCCCCCCTGCCAGAAATGACAAGTGTCAAATCAGCGGGACGGATTTGGCTTTTGTGACCGACGCCCGGCACTTTTTTCGTCCACAGGCGGTCAAATCTTTCCCCTTCCGTACTTCCAGTACAACTTTGAACGGCCATATCTCCGCACTCCCGCGTCGGAGCCAAGCCGTTTCTACACCTTTAGACGCGGCTTACCCTGCCGGTTCGAATGCCCCCTTGCCTGGTGGAAAAGGAGAATTTTTTAATTTTTCGGCCGATTTCGGGAAGAAATTTCTTGCTCTGAACTCGGATTTTTCGGCTTTAATCGTTTCGGATACGGTCCCTTATGCAAGGGAGCCGAAGCCCCGGCCTCTGCCGGGCGTCAGGCAGCCGTTCTTAAGACCGACCAAAAACCCGAAAGTTGGTTAAAAATGGAAATAAATTTCCACCCAAAAAGGGTTAAAAGTCGCTTGGAAAGCAGCCCGGGTCAGTCTCTGCCGACCTGGATGCCCTTGACAGTAGTCTGGAAAACAGACCAAGTCTCAAAATGCCACCTCCTACCATTCTCCAGGTACCCCGCCAATCCCCCCTGCCAGAAATGACAAGTGTCAAATTAGCGGGACGGATTTGGCTTTTGTGACCGATGCCCGGCACTTTTTTCGTCCACAGGCGGTCAAATCTTTCCCCTTCCGTACTTCCAGTACAACTTTGAACGGCCATATCTCCGCACTCCCGCGTCGGAGCCAAGCCGTTTCTACACCTTTAGACGCGGCTTACCCTGCCGGTTCGAATGCCCCCTTGCCCGGTGGAAAAGGAGAATTTTTTAATTTTTCGGCCGATTTCGGGAAAACAATTTCCCGCTCTGAACTCGGATTTTTCGGCTTTAATCGTTTCGGATACGGTCCCTTACGCAAGGGAGCCGAAGCCCCGGCCTCTGCCGGGCGTCGGGCTGCCGTTTTTAAGACCGACCAAAAACCCGAAAGTTGGTTAAAAATGGAAATAAATTTCCACCCAAAAAGGGTTAAAAGTCGCTTGGAAAGCAGCCCGGTCAGTCTCTGCCGACCTGGATGCCCTTGACAGTAGTCTGGAAAACAGACCAAGTCTCAAAATGCCACCTCCTACCATTCTCCAGGTACCCCGCCAATCCCCCCTGCCAGAAATGACAAGTGTCAAATTAGCGGACGGATTTGGCTTTTGTGACCGATGCCCGGCACTTTTTTCGTCCACAGGCGGTCAAATCTTTCCCCTTCCGTACTTCCCGTACAACTTTGAACGGCCATATCTCCGCACTCCCGCGTCGGAGCCAAGCCGTTTCTACACCTTTAGACGCGGCTTACCCTGCCGGTTCGAATGCCCCCTTGCCCGGTGGAAAAGGAGAATTTTTTAATTTTTCGGCCGATTTCGGGAAAACAATTTCCCGCTCTGAACTCGCATTTTTCGGCTTTAATCGTTTCGGATACGGTCCCTTACGCAAGGGAGCCGAAGCCCCGGCCTCTGCCGGGCGTCAGGCTGCCGTTTTTAAGACCGACCAAAAACCCGAAAGTTGGTTAAAAATGGAAATAAATTTCCACCCAAAAAGGGTTAAAAGTCGGTTGGACAGCAGCCCGGGTCAGTCTCTGCCGACCTGGATGCCCTTGACAGTAGTCCTGGAAAACAGACCAAGTCTCGAAATGCCACCTCTACCATTCTCCAGGTACCCCGCCAATCCCCCCTGCCAGAAATGACAAGTGTCAAATCAGCGGGACGGATTTGGCTTTTGTGACCGACGCCCGGCACTTTTTTCGTCCACAGGCGGTCAAATCTTTCCCCTTCCGTCCTTCCAGTACAATTTTGAACGGCCATATCTCCGCACTACCCGCGTCGGAGCCAAGCCGTTTCTACACCTTTAGACGCGGCTTACCCTGCCGGTTCGAATGCCACCTTGCCCGGTGGAAAAGGAGAATTTTTAATTTTTCGGCCGATTTCGGGAAAAAAATTTCCCGCTCTGAACTCGGATTTTTCGGCTTTAATCGTTTCGGATACGGTCCCTTACGCAAGGGAGCCGAAGCCCCGGCCTCTGCCGGGCGTCAGGCTGCCGTTTTTAAGACCGACCAAAAATCCGAAAATTGGTTAAAAATGGAAATAAATTTCCACCCAAAAAGGGTTAAAAGTCGGTTGGACAGTAGCCCGGGTCAGTCTCTGCACACCTGTAGGCCCTTGACAGTAGTCTGTAAAACAGACCAAGTCTCGAAATGCCACCTCCTACCATTCTCCAGGTACCCCGCCAATCCCCCCTGCCAGAAATGACAAGTGTCAAATCAGCGGGACGGATTTGACTTTTGTGTCCGATGCCCGGCACTTTTTTCGTCCACAGGCGGTTAAATCTTTCCCCTCCGTACTTCCAGTACAACTTTGAAAGGCCATATCTCCGCACTCCCGCGTCGGAGCCAAGCCGTTTCTACACCTTTAGACGCGGCTTACCCTGCCGGTTCGAATGCCCCTTGCCCGTGGAAAAGGAGAATTTCTTAATTTTTCGGCCGAATTCGGGAAGAAATTTCTTGCTCTGAACTCGGATTTTTCGGCTTTAATCGTTTCGGATACGGTCCCTTATGCAAGGGAGCCGAAGCCCCGGCCTCTGCCGGGCGTCAGGCTGCCGTTTTTAAGACCGACCAAAAACCCAAAAGTTGGTTAAAAATGGAAATAAATTTCCACCCAAAAAGGGTTAAAAGTCAGTTGGACAGCAGCCCGGGTCAGTCTCTGCCGACCTGGATGCCCTTGACAGTAGTCTGGAAAAAAGACCAAGTCTCAAAATGCACCTCCTACCATTCTCCTGGTACCCCGCCAATCCCCCCTGCCAGAAATGACAAGTGTCAAATCAGCGGGACGATTTGGCTTTTGTGACCGAAGCCCGGCACTTTTTTCGACCACAGGCAGTCAAATCTTTCTCCTTCAGTACTTCCAGTACAACGTTGAACGGCCATATCTCCGCACTTCCCGCGTCGGAGCCAAGCCGTTTCTACACCTTTAGACGCGGCTTACCCTGCCGGTTCGAATGCCCCCTTGCCCGGCGGAAAAGGAGAATTGTTTTATTTTTCGGCCGATTTAGGGAAAAAAAAATTCCCGCTCTGAACTCGGATTTTTCGGCTTTAATTCGTTTCGGATACGGGTCCCCTTACGAAAGGGAGGCGGAGCCCCGTCCTCTGCCGCGGCGTCAGGCTGCCGTTTTTAAGACCGACCAAAAACCCGGAAATTGGTTGAAAATGGAAATAAATTTCGACCCAGAAAGGGTTAAAAGTCGGTTCGACAGCAGCCCGGGGTCAGTCTCTGCAGACCTGGAGGCCCTTGACAGTAGTCTGGAAAACAGACCAAGTCTCGAAATGCCACCTCCTACCATTCTCCAGGTACCCCGCAAATCCCCCCTGCCAGAAATGACAAGTGTCAAATCAGCGGGACGGATTTGACTTTTGTGACCGACCACCGGCACTTTTTCGTCCACAGGATGTCAATCTTTCTCCTTCCGTTCTTCCAGTACAACTTTGAACGGCCATATCTCCGCACTCCCGCGTCGGAGCCAAGCCGTTTCTACACCTTTAGACGCGGCCTTACCCTGCCGGTTCGAACGCCCTCTTGCCCGGCGGAAAAGGAGATTTTTTAATTTTTCGGCCGATTTCGGGAAAAAATTTTCCCGCTCTGAACTCGGATTTTTCGGCTTTAATCATTTCGGATACGGTCCGTTACGCAAGGGAGCCGAAGCCCCGGCCTCTGCCGGGCGTCAGGCTGCCTTTTAAAGACCGACCAAAAACCCGAAAATTGGTTAAAAATGGAAATAAATTTCCACCCAAAAAGGGTTAAAAGTCGGTTGGACAGTAGCCCGGGTCAGTCTCTGCACACCTGTAGGCCCTTGACAGTAGTCTGTAAAACAGACCAAGTCTCAAAATGCCACCCTCCTACCATTCTCCAGGTACCCCGCCAATCCCCCCTGCCAGAAATGACAAGTGTCAAATCAGCGGGACGGATTTGGCTTTTGTGACCGACGTCCGGCACTTTTTTCGACCACAGGCGGTCAAATCTTTCTCCTTCAGTACTTCCAGTACAACGTTGAACGGCCATATCTCCGCACTCCCGCGTCGGAGCCAAGCCGTTTCTACACCTTTAGACGCGGCTTACCCTGCCGGTTCGAATGCCCCCTTGCCCGGTGGAAAAGGAGAATTTTTTAATTTTTCGGCCGATTTCGGGAAAAAATTTCCCGCTCTGAACTCGGATTTTTCGGCTTCAATCGTTTCGGATACGGTCCCTTATGCAAGGGAGCCGAAACCCCGGCCTCTGCCGGGCGTCAGGCTGCCGTTTTTAAGACCGACCAAAAACCCGAAAATTGATTAAAAATGGAAATAAATTTCCACCCAAAAAGGGTTAAAAGTCGGTTGGACAGCAGCCCGGGTCAGTCTCTGCAGACCTGAGAGGCCATTGACAGTAGTCTGGAAAACAGAGCAAGTCTCGAAATGCCACCTCCTACCATTCTCCAGGTACCCCGCCAATCCCCCCTGCCAGAAATGACAAGTGTCAATTCAGCGGGACGGATTTGACTTTTGTGAGCGACCACCGGCACTTTTTTTGTCCACAGGATGTCAATCTTTTTCCTTCCGTACTTCCAGTACAAGTTTGAACGGCCATATCTCCGCACTCCCGCGTCGGAGCCAAGCCGTTTCTACACCTTTAGACGCGGCTTACCCTGCCGGTTCGAATGCCCTCTTGCCCGGCGGAAAAGGAGCATTTTTTAATTTTTCGGCCGATTTTGTGAAAAAAATTCCCGCTCTGAACTCGGATTTTTCGGCTTTAATCGTTTCGGATACGGTCCGTTACGCAAGGGAGCCGAAGCCCCGGCCTCTGCCGGGCGTCCAGGCTGCCGTTTTAAAGACCGACCAAAAACCCGAAAATTGTTTAAAAATGGAAATAAATTTCCACCCAAAAAGGGTTAAAAGTCGGTTGGACAGTCGCCCGGGTCAGTCTCTGCACACCTGTTGGCCCTTGACAGTAGTCTGTAAAACAGACCAAGTCTCGAAATGCCACCTCCTACCATTCTCCAGGTACCCCGCCAATCCCCCCTGCCAGAAATGACAAGTGTCAAATCAGCGGATTTGGCTTTTGTGACCGATGCCCGGCACTTTTTTCGACCACAGGCGGTCAAATCTTTCTCCTTCAGTCCTTCCAGTACAACGTTGAACGGCCATATCTCCGCACTCCCGCGTCGGAGCCAAGCCGTTTGTACACCTTTAGACGCGGCTTACCCTGCCGGTTCGAATGCCCCCTTGCCCGGCGGAAAAGGAGAATTTTTTTATTTTTCGGCCGATTTCGGGAAAATTTTTCCCGCTCTGAACTCGGATTTTTCGGCTTTAATCGTTTCGGATACGGTCCCTTACGAAAGGGAGGCGGAGCCCCGTCCTCTGCCGGGCGTCAGGCTGCCGTTTTTAAGACCGACCAAAAACCCGAAAGTTGGTCAAAAATGGAAATAAATTTCCACCCAAAAAGGGTTAAAAGTCGGTTGGACAGCAGCCCGGGTCAGTCTCTGCAGACCTGGAGGCCATTGACAGTAGTCTGGAAAACAGAGCAAGTCTCGAAATGCCACCTCCTACCATTCTCCAGGTACCCCGCCAATCCCCCCTGCCAGAAATGACAAGTGTCAATTCAGCGGGACGGATTTGACTTTTGTGAGCGACCACCGGCACTTTTTTCGTCCACAGGATGTCAATCTTTTTCCTTCCGTACTTCCAGTACAAGTTTGAACGGCCATATCTCCGCACTCCCGCGTCGGAGCCAAGCCGTTTCTACACCTTTAGACGCGGCTTACCCTGCCGGTTCGAATGCCCTCTTGCCCGGCGGAAAAGGAGCATTTTTTAATTTTTCGGCCGATTTTGTGAAAAAAATTCCCGCTCTGAACTCGGATTTTTCGGCTTTAATCGTTTCGGATACGGTCCGTTACGCAAGGGAGCCGAAGCCCCGGCCTCTGCCGGGCGTCAGGCTGCCGTTTTAAAGACCGACCAAAAACCCGAAAATTGGTTAAAAATGGAAATAAATTTCCACCCAAAAAGGGTTAAAAGTCGGTTGGACAGTCGCCCGGGTCAGTCTCTGCACACCTGTTGGCCCTTGACAGTAGTCTGTAAAACAGACCAAGTCTCGAAATGCCACCTCCTACCATTCTCCAGGTACCCCGCCAATCCCCCCTGCCAGAAATGACAAGTGTCAAATCAGCGGGACGGATTTGGCTTTTGTGACCGATGCCCGGCACTTTTTTCGACCACAGGCGGTCAAATCTTTCTCCTTCAGTCCTTCCAGTACAACGTTGAACGGCCATATCTCCGCACTCCCGCGTCGGAGCCAAGCCGTTTGTACACCTTTAGACGCGGCTTACCCTGCCGGTTCGAATGCCCCCTTGCCCGGCGGAAAAGGAGAATTTTTTTATTTTTCGGCCGATTTCGGGAAAATTTTTCCCGCTCTGAACTCGGATTTTTCGGCTTTAATCGTTTCGGATACGGTCCCTTACGAAAGGGAGGCGGAGCCCCGTCCTCTGCCGGGCGTCAG
This sequence comes from Somniosus microcephalus, assembly GCF_052327205.1. NCBI lineage: Eukaryota > Metazoa > Chordata > Chondrichthyes > Squaliformes > Somniosidae > Somniosus > Somniosus microcephalus. Next base: position 2,654,275 of record NW_028225186.1, on the reverse strand, counting down.
GCTGCCGTTTTTAAGACCGACCAAAAACCCGAAAGTTGGTCAAAAATGGAAATAAATTTCCACCCAAAAAGGGTTAAAAGTCGGTTGGACAGCAGCCCGGGTCAGTCTCTGCCGACCTGGATGCCCTTGACAGTAGTCTGGAAAACAGACCAAGTCTCGAAATGCCACCTCCTACCATTCTCCAGGTACCCCGCCAATCCCCCCTGCCAGAAATGACAAGTGTCAATTCAGCGGGACGGATTTGACTTTTGTGACCGACCACCGGCACTTTTTTCGTCCACAGGATGTCAATCTTTCTCCTTCCGTACTTCCAGTACAATTTTGAACGGCCATATCTCCGCACTCCCGCGCCGGAGCCAAGCCGTTTCTACACCGTTAGACGCGGCTTACCCTGCCGGTTCGAATGCCCTCTAGCCCGGCGGAAAAGGAGAATTTTTTAATTTTTCGGCCGATTTCGGGAAAAAAAATTCCCGCTCTGAACTCGGATTTTTCGGCTTTAATCGTTTCGGATACGGTCCCTTACGCAAGGGAGCCGAAGCCCCGGCCTCTGCCGGGCGTCAGGCTGCCGTTTTTAAGACCGACCAAAAATCCGAAAATTGGTTAAAAATGGAAATAAATTTCCACCCAAAAAGGGTTAAAAGTCGGTTGGACAGTAGCCCGGGTCAGTCTCTGCACACCTGTAGGCCCTTGACAGTAGTCTGTAAAACAGACCAAGTCTCGAAATGCCACCTCCTACCATTCTCCAGGTACCCCGCCAATCCCCCCTGCCAGAAATGACAAGTGTCAAATCAGCGGGACGGATTTGACTTTTGTGTCCGATGCCCGGCACTTTTTTCGTCCACAGGCGGTCAAATCTTTCCCCTTCCGTACTTCCAGTACAACTTTGAACGGCCATATCTCCGCACTCCCGCGTTGGAGCCAAGCCGTTTCTACACCTTTAGACGCGGCTTACCCTGCCGGTTCGAATGCCCCCTTGCCCGGTGGAAAAGGAGAATTTCTTAATTTTTCGGCCGATTTCGGGAAGAAATTTCTTGCTCTGAACTCGGATTTTTTGGCTTTAATCGTTTCGGATACGGTCCCTTATGCAAGGGAGCCGAAGCCCCGGCCTCTGCCGGGCGTAAGGCTGCCGTTTTTAAGACCGACCAAAAACCCGGAAATTGGTTAAAAATGGAAATAAATTTCCACCCAAAAAGGGTTAAAAGTCAGTTGGACAGCAGCCCGGGTCAGTCTCTGCAGACCTGGAGGCCCTTGACAGTAGTCTGGAAAACAGACCAAGTCTCGAAATGCCACCTCCTACCATTCTCCAGGTACCCCGCAAATCCCCCCTGCCAGAAATGACAAGTGTCAAATCAGCGGGACGGATTTGACTTTTGTGACCGACCACCGGCACTTTTTTCGTCCACAGGATGTCAATCTTTCTCCTTCCGTACTTCCAGTACAACTTTGAACGGCCATATCTCCGCACTCCGGCGTCGGAGCCAAGCCGTTTATACACCGTTAGACGCGGCTTCCCGTGCCCGTTCGAATGCCGCCGTCCTCGGCGGAAAAGGAGAATTTTTTAATGTTTTGGGCCGATTTCGGGAAAAAAAATTCCCGCTCTGAACTCGGATTTTTCGGCTTTAATCGTTTCGGATACGGTCCCTTACGCAAGGGAGCCGAAGCCCCGGCCTCTGCCGGGCGTCAGGCTGCCGTTTTTAAGACCGACCAAAAACCCGAAAGTTGGTTAAAAATGGAAATAAATTTCCACCCAAAAAGGGTTAAAAGTCGGTTGGACAGCAGCCCGGGTCAGTCTCTGCCGACCTGGATGCCCTTGACAGTAGTCTGGAAAACAGACCAAGTCTCGAAATGCCACCTCCTACCATTCTCCAGGTACCCCGCCAATCCCCCCTGCCAGAAATGACAAGTGTCAAATCAGCGGGACGGATTTGGCTTTTGTGACCGATGCCCGGCACTTTTTTCGTCCACAGGCGGTCAAATCTTTCCCCTTCCGTACTTCCAGTACAACTTTGAACGGCCATATCTCCGCACTCCCGCGTCGGAGCCAAGCCGTTTCTACACCTTTAGACGCGGCTTACCCTGCCGGTTCGAATGCCCCCTTGCCCGGTGGAAAAGGAGAATTTTTTAATTTTTCGGCCGATTTAGGGAAAAAAAAATTCCCGCTCTGAACTCGGATTTTTCGGCTTTAATCGTTTCGGATACGGTCCCTTACGCAAGGGAGCCGAAGCCCCGGCCTCTGCCGGGCGTCAGGCTGCCGTTTTTAAGACCGACCAAAAACCCGAAAATTGGTTAAAAATGGAAATAAATTTCCACCCAAAAAGGGTTAAAAGTCGGTTGGACAGCAGCCCGGGTCAGTCTCTGCCGACCTGGATGCCCTTGACAGTAGTCTGGAAAAAAGACCAAGTCTCGAAATGCCACCTCCTACCATTCTCCAGGTACCCCGCCAATCCCCCCTGCCAGAAATGACAAGTGTCAATTCAGCGGGACGGATTTGACTTTTGTGACCGACCACCGGCACTTTTTTCGTCCACAGGATGTCAATCTTTCTCCTTCCGTACTTCCAGTACAACTTTGAACGGCCATATCTCCGCACTCCTGCGTCGGAGCCAAGCCGTTTCCACACCTCTAGACGCGGCTTACCCTGCCGGTTCGAATGCCCTCTTGCCCGGCGGAAAAGGAGAATTTTTTAATTTTTCGGCCGATTTCGGGACATTTTTTTCCCGCTCTGAACTCGGATTTTTCGGCTTTAATCGTTTCGGATACGGTCCCTTACGCAAGGGAGCCGAAGCCCCGGCCTCTGCCGGGCGTCAGGCTGCCGTTTTTAAGACCGAACAAAAATCCGAAAATTGGTTAAAAATGGAAATAAATTTCCACCCAAAAAGGGTTAAAAGTCGGTTGGACAGTAGCCCGGGTCAGTCTCTGCACACCTGTAGGCCCTTGACAGTAGTCTGTAAAACAGACCAAGTCTCGAAATGCGACCTCCTATCATTCTCCAGGTACCCCGCCAATCCCCCCTTTCAGAAATGACAAGTGTCAAATCAACGGGACGGATTTGACTTTTGTGTCCGATGCCCGGCACTTTTTTCGTCCACAGGCGGTCAAATCTTTCCCCTTCCGTACTTCCAGTACAACTTTGAACGGCCATATCTCCGCACTCCCGCGTTGGAGCCAAGCCGTTTCTACACCTTTAGACGCGGCTTACCCTGCCGGTTCGAATGCCCCCTTGCCCGGTGGAAAAGGAGAATTTCTTAATTTTTCGGCCGATTTCGGGAAGAAATTTCTTGCTCTGAACTCGGATTTTTCGGCTTTAATCGTTTCGGATACGGTCCCTTATGCAAGGGAGCCGAAGCCCCGGCCTCTGCCGGGCGTAAGGCTGCCGTTTTTAAGACCGACCAAAAACCCGGAAATTGGTTAAAAATGGAAATAAATTTCCACCCAAAAAGGGTTAAAAGTCAGTTGGACAGCAGCCCGGGTCAGTCTCTGCAGACCTGGAGGCCCTTGACAGTAGTCTGGAAAACAGACCAAGTCTCGAAATGCCACCTCCTACCATTCTCCAGGTACCCCGCAAATCCCCCCTGCCAGAAATGACAAGTGTCAAATCAGCGGGACGGATTTGACTTTTGTGACCGACCACCGGCACTTTTTTCGTCCACAGGATGTCAATCTTTCTCCTTCCGTACTTCCAGTACAACTTTGAACGGCCATATCTCCGCACTCCGGCGTCGGAGCCAAGCCGCTTATACACCGTTAGACGCGGCTTCCCGTGCCCGTTCGAATGCCGCCGTGGTCGGCGGAAAAGGAGAATTTTTTAATTTTTTGGGCCGATTTCGGGAAAAAAAATTCCCGCTCTGAACTCGGATTTTTCGGCTTTAATCGTTTCGGATACGGTCCCTTACGCAAGGGAGCCGAAGCCCCGGCCTCTGCCGGGCGTCAGGCTGCCGTTTTTAAGACCGATCAAAAACCCAAAAGTTGGTTAAAAATGGAAATAAATTTCCACCCAAAAAGGGTTAAAAGTCGGTTGGACAGCAGCCCGGGTCAGTCTCTGCCGACCTGGATGCCCGTGACAGTAGTCTGAAAAACAGACCAAGTCTCGAAATGCCACCTCCTACCATTCTCCAGGTACCCCGCCAATCCCCCCTGCCAGAAATGACAAGTGTCAAATCAGCGGGACGGATTTGGCTTTTGTGACCGACGCCCGGCACTTTTTTCGTCCACAGGCGGTCAAATCTTTCCCTTTCCGTACTTCCAGTACAATTTCAACGGCCATATCTCCGCACTCCCGCGTCGGAGCCAAGCCGTTTCTACACCTTTAGACGCGGCTTACCCTGCCGGTTCGAATGCTCCCTTGCCCGGTGGAAAAGGAGAATTTTTTAATTTTTCGGCCGATTTCGGGAAAAAAAATTTCCCGCTCTGAACTCGGATTTTTCGGCTTTAGTCGTTTCGGATACGGTCCCTTACGCAAGGGAGCCGAAGCCCCGGCCTCTGCCGGGCGTCAGGCTGCCGTTTTTAAGACCGACCAAAAACCCGAAAGTTGTTTAAAATGGAAATAAATTTCCACCGAAAAAGGGTTAAAAGTCGGTTGGACAGCAGCCCGGGTCAGTCTCTGCCGACCTGGATGCCCTTGACAGTAGTCTGGAAAAAAGACCAAGTCTCGAAATGCCACCTCCTACCATTCTCCAGGTACCCCGCCAATCCCCCCTGCCAGAAATGACAAGTGTCAAATCAGCGGGACGGATTTGGCTTTTGTGACCGACGCCCGGCACTTTTTTCGTCCACAGGCGGTCAAATCTTTCCCCTTCCGTACTTCCAGTACAACTTTGAACGGCCATATCTCCGCACTCCCGCGTCGGAGCCAAGCCGTTTCTACACCTTTAGACGCGGCTTACCCTGCCGGTTCGAATGCCCCCTTGCCTGGTGGAAAAGGAGAATTTTTTAATTTTTCGGCCGATTTCGGGAAGAAATTTCTTGCTCTGAACTCGGATTTTTCGGCTTTAATCGTTTCGGATACGGTCCCTTATGCAAGGGAGCCGAAGCCCCGGCCTCTGCCGGGCGTCAGGCAGCCGTTTTTAAGACCGACAAAAACCCGAAAGTTGGTTAAAAATGGAAATAAATTTCCACCCAAAAAGGGTTAAAAGTCGCTTGGAAAGCAGCCCGGGTCAGTCTCTGCTGACCTGGATGCCCTTGACAGTAGTCTGGAAAACAGACCAAGTCTCAAAATGCCACCTCCTACCATTCTCCAGGTACCCCGCCAATCCCCCCTGCCAGAAATGACAAGTGTCAAATTAGCGGGACGGATTTGGCTTTTGTGACCGATGCCCGGCACTTTTTTCGTCCACAGGCGGTCAAATCTTTCTCCTTCCGTACTTCCAGTACAACTTTGAACGGCCATATCTCCGCACTCCCGCGTCGGAGCCAAGCCGTTTCTACACCTTTAGACGCGGCTTACCCTGCCGGTTCGAATGCCCCCTTGCCCGGTGGAAAAGGAGAATTTTTTAATTTTTCGGCCGATTTCGGGAAAACAATTTCCCGCTCTGAACTCGGATTTTTCGGCTTTAATCGTTTCGGATACGGTCCCTTACGCAAGGGAGCCGAAGCCCCGGCCTCTGCCGGGCGTCAGGCTGCCGTTTTTAAGACCGACCAAAAACCCGAAAGTTGGTTAAAAATGGAAATAAATTTCCACCCAAAAAGGGTTAAAAGTCGCTTGGAAAGCAGCCCGGGTCAGTCTCTGCCGACCTGGATGCCCTTGACAGTAGTCTGGAAAACAGACCAAGTCTCAAAATGCCACCTCCTACCATTCTCCAGGTACCCCGCCAATCCCCCCTGCCAGAAATGACAAGTGTCAAATTAGCGGGACGGATTTGGCTTTTGTGACCGATGCCCGGCACTTTTTTCGTCCACAGGCGGTCAAATCTTTCCCCTTCCGTACTTCCAGTACAACTTTGAACGGCCATATCTCCGCACTCCCGCGTCGGAGCCAAGCCGTTTCTACACCTTTAGACGCGGCTTACCCTGCCGGTTCGAATGCCCCCTTGCCCGGTGGAAAAGGAGAATTTTTTAATTTTTCGGCCGATTTCGGGAAAACAATTTCCCGCTCTGAACTCGGATTTTTCGGCTTTAATCGTTTCGGATACGGTCCCTTACGCAAGGGAGCCGAAGCCCCGGCCTCTGCCGGGCGTCAGGCTGCCGTTTTTAAGACCGACCAAAAACCCGAAAGTTGGTTAAAAATGGAAATAAATTTCCACCCAAAAAGGGTTAAAAGTCGGTTGGACAGCAGCCCGGGTCAGTCTCTGCCGACCTGGATGCCCTTGACAGTAGTCTGTAAAACAGACCAAGTCTCGAAATGCCACCTCCTACCATTCTCCAGGTACCCCGCCAATCCCCCCTGCCAGAAATGACAAGTGTCAAATCAGCGGGACGGATTTGGCTTTTGTGACCGACGCCCGGCACTTTTTTCGTCCACAGGCGGTCAAATCTTTCCCCTTCCGTCCTTCCAGTACAACTTTGAACGGCCATATCTCCGCACTCCCGCGTCGGAGCCAAGCCGTTTCTACACCTTTAGACGCGGCTTACCCTGCCGGTTCGAATGCCACCTTGCCCGGTGGAAAAGGAGAATTTTTTAATTTTTCGGCCGAGTTCGGGAAAAAAATTTCCCGCTCTGAACTCGGATTTTTCGGCTTTAATCGTTTCGGATACGGTCCCTTACGCAAGGGAGCCGAAGCCCCGGCCTCTGCCGGGCGTCAGGCTGCCGTTTTTAAGACCGACCAAAAATCCGAAAATTGGTTAAAAATGGAAATAAATTTCCACCCAAAAAGGGTTAAAAGTCGGTTGGACTGTAGCCCGGGTCAGTCTCTGCACACCTGTAGGCCCTTGACAGTAGTCTGTAAAACAGACCAAGTCTCGAAATGCCACCTCCTACCATTCTCCAGGTACCCCGCCAATCCCCCCTGCCAGAAATGACAAGTGTCAAATCAGCGGGACGGATTTGGCTTTTGTGACCGACGCCCGGCACTTTTTTCGTCCACAGGCGGTCAAATCTTTCCCCTTCCGTACTTCCAGTACAATTTTAACGGCCATATCTCCGCACTCCCGCGTCGGAGCCAAGCCGTTTCTACACCTTTAGACGCGGCTTACCCTGCCGGTTCGAATGCCCCCTTGCCCGGTGGAAAATGAGAATTTTTTAATTTTTCGGCCGATTTCGGGAAAAAAAAATTCCCGCTCTGAACTCGGATTTTTCGGCTTTAATCGTTTCGGATACGGTCCCTTACGCAAGGGAGCCGAAGCCCCGGCCTCTGCCGGGCGTCAGGCTGCCGTTTATAAGACCGACCAAAAACCCGAAAGTTGTTTAAAATGGAAATAAATTTCCACCCAAAAAGGGTTAAAAGTCGGTTGGACAGCAGCCCGGGTCAGTCTCTGCCGACCTGGATGCCCTTGACAGTAGTCTGGAAAAAAGACCAAGTCTCGAAATGCCACCTCCTACCATTCTCCAGGTACCCCGCCAATCCCCCCTGCCAGAAATGACAAGTGTCAATTCAGCGGGACGGATTTGACTTTTGTGACCGACCACCGGCACTTTTTTCGTCCACAGGATGTCAATCTTTCTCCTTCCGTACTTCCAGTACAACTTTGAACGGCCATATCTCCGCACTCCCGCGTCGGAGCCAAGCCGTTTCTACACCTCTAGACGCGGCTTACCCTGCCGGTTCGAATGCCCTCTTGCCCGGCGGAAAAGGAGAATTTTTTAATTTTTCGGCCGATTTCGGGAAATTTTTTTCCCGCTCTGAACTCGGATTTTTCGCCTTTAATCGTTTCGGATACGGTCCCTTACGCAAGGGAGCCGAAGCCCCGGCCTCTGCCGGGCGTCAGGCTGCCGTTTTTAAGACCGAACAAAAATCCGAAAATTGGTTAAAAATGGAAATAAGTTTCCACCCAAAAAGGGTTAAAAGTCGGTTGGACAGTAGCCCGGGTCAGTCTCTGCACACCTGTAGGCCCTTGACAGTAGTCTGTAAAGCAGACCAAGTCTCGAAATGCCACCTCCTATCATTCTCCAGGTACCCCGCCAATCCCCCCTTTCAGAAATGACAAGTGTCAAATCAGCGGGACGGATTTGACTTTTGTGACCGACCACCGGCACTTTCTTCGTCCACAGGATGTCAATCTTTCTCCTTCCGTACTTCCAGTACAACTTTGAACGGCCATATCTCCGCACTTCCGCGTCGGAGCCAAGCCGTTTTTACACCGTTAGACGCGGCTTCCCGTGCCCGTTCGAATGCCCCCATGCTCGGCGGAAAAGGAGAAATTTTGTTATTTTTCTGCCGATTTCGGGAAAAAAATTCCCGCTCTGAACTCGGATTTTTCGGCTTTAATCGTTTCGGATACGGTCCCTTACGCAAGGGAGCCGAAGCCCCGGCCTCTGCCGGGCGTCAGGCTGCCGTTTTTAAGACCGACCAAAAACCCGAAAGTTGTATAAAAATGGAAATAAATTTCCACCCAAAAAGGGTTAAAAGTCGGTTGGACAGCAGCCCGGGTCAGTCTCTGCCGACCTGGATGCCCTTGACAGTAGTCTGAAAAACAGACCAAGTCTCGAAATGCCACCTCCTACCATTCTCCAGGTACCCCGCCAATCCCCCCTGCCAGAAATGACAAGTGTCAAATCAGCGGGACGGATTTGGCTTTTGTGACCGACGCCCGGCACTTTTTTCGTCCACAGGCGGTCAAATCTTTCCCCTTCCGTACTTCCAGTACAACTTTGAACGGCCATATCTCCGCACTCCCGCGTCGGAGCCAAGCCGTTCCTGCACCTTTAGACGCGGCTTACCCTGCCGGTTCGAATGCCCCCTTGCCCGGTGGAAAAGGAGAATTTTTAATTTTTCGGCCGATTTCGGGAAGAAATTTCTTGCTCTGAACTCGGATTTTTCGGCTTTAATCGTTTCGGATACGGTCCCTTATGCAAGGGAGCCGAAGCCCCGGCCTCTGCCGGGCGTCAGGCTGCCGTTTTTAAGACCGACCAAAAACCCGAAAGTTGGTTAAAAATGGAAATAAATTTCCACCCAAAAAGGGTTAAAAGTCGGTTGGACAGCAGCCCGGGTCAGTCTCTGCCGACCTGGATGCCCTTGACAGTAGTCTGGAAAACAGACCAAGTCTCAAAATACCACCTCCTACCATTCTCCAGCTACCCCGCCAATCCCCCCTGCCAGAAATGACAAGTGTCAAATCAGCGGGACGGATTTGGCTTTTGTGACCGATGCCCGGCACTTTTTTCGTCCACAGGCGGTCAAATCTTTCCCCTTCCGTAGTTCCAGTACAAATTTGAACGGCCATATCTCCGCACTCCCGCGTCGGAGCCAAGCCGTTTCTACACCTTTAGACGCGGCTTACCCTGGCGGTTCGAATGCCCCCTTGCCCGGTGGAAAAGGAGAATTTTTTAATTTTTCGGCCGATTTCGGGAAACAAATTTCCCGCTCTGAACTCGGATTTTTCGGCTTTCATCGTTTCGGATACGGTCCCTTACGCAAGGGAGCCGAAGCCCCGGCCTCTGCCGGGCGTCAGGCTGCCGTTTTTAAGACCGACCAAAAACCCGAAAGCTGGTTAAAAATGGAAATAAATTTCCACCCAAAAAGGGTTAAAAGTCGGTTGGACAGCAGCCCGGGTCAGTCTCTGCAGACCTGGATGCCCTTGACAGTAGTCTGGAAAACAGACCAAGTCTCAAAATGCCACCTCCTACCATTCTCCAGGTACCCCGCCAATCCCCTCTGCCAGAAATGACAAGTGTCAAATCAGCGGGACGGATTTGGCTTTTGTGACCGATGCCCGGCACTTTTTTCGTCCAAAGGCGGTCAAATCTTTCCCCTTCCGTACTTCCAGTACAACTTTGAACGGCCATATCTCCGCACTCCCGCGTCGGAGCCAAGCCGTTTCTACACCTTTAGACGCGGCTTACCCTGCCGGTTCGAATGCCCCCTTGCCCGGTGGAAAAGGATAATTTTTTAATTTTTCGGCCGATTTCGGGAAAAAATTTCCCGCTCTGAACTCGGATTTTTCGGCTTTAATCGTTTCGGATACGGTCCCTTACGCAAGGGAGCCGAAGCCCCGGCCTCTGCCGGGCGTCAGGCTGCCGTTTTTAAGACCGACCAAAAACCCGAAAGTTATTTAAAAATGGAAATAAATTTCCACCCAAAAAGGGTTAAAAGTCGGTTGGACAGCAGCCCGGGTCAGTCTCTGCCGACCTGGATGCCCTTGACAGTAGTCTGGAAAACAGACCAAGTCTCGAAATGCCACCTCCTACCATTCTCCAGGTACCCCGCCAATCCCCCCTGCCAGAAATGACAAGTGTCAAATCAGCGGGACGGATTTGGCTTTTGTGACCGACGCCCGGCACCTTTTTCGTCCATAGGCGGTCAAATCTTTCCCCTTCCGTACTTCCAGTACAAATTTGAACGGCCATATCTCCGCACTCCCGCGTCGGAGCCAAGCCGTTTCTACACCTTTAGACGCGGCTTACCCTGCCGGTTCGAATGCCCCCTTGCCCGGTGGAAAAGGAGAATTTTTTAATTTTTCGGCCGATTTCGGGAAAAAAATTTCCCGCTCTGAACTCGGATTTTTCGGCTTTAATCGTTTCGGATACGGTCCCTTACGCAAGGGAGCCGAAGCCCCGGCCTCTGCCGGGCGTCATGCTGCCGTTTTTAAGACCGACCAAAAACCCGAAAGTTATTTAAAAATGGAAATAAATTTCCACCCAAAAAGGGTTAAAAGTCGGTTGGACAGCAGCCCGGGTCAGTCTCTGCCGACCTGGATGCCCTTGACAGTAGTCTGGAAAAAAGACCAAGTCTCGAAATGCCACCTCCTACCATTCTCCAGGTACCCCGCCAATCCCCCCTGCCAGAAATGACAAGTGTCAAATCAGCGGGACGGATTTGGCTTTTGTGACCGACGCCCGGCACTTTTTTCGTCCACAGGCTGTCAAATCTTTCCCCTTCCGTACTTCCAGTACAACTTTGAACGGCCATATCTCCGCACTCCCGCGTCGGAGCCAAGCCGTTTCTACACCTTTAGACGCGGCTTACGCTGCCGGTTCGAATGCCCCCTTGCCCGGTGGAAAAGGAGATTTTTTTAATTTTTCGGCCGATTTCGGAAAAAAAAATTCCCGCTCTGAACTCGGATTTTTCGGCTTCAATCGTTTCGGATACGGTCCCTTACGCAAGGGAGCCGAAGCCCCGGCCTCTGCCGGGCGTCAGGCTGCCGTTTTTAAGACCGACCAAAAACCCGAAAGTTGGTTCAAAATGGAAATAAATTTCCACCCAAAAAGGGTTAAAAGTCGGTTGGACAGCAGCCCGGGTCAGTCTCTGCCGTCCTGGATGCCCTTGACAGTAGTCTGAAAAACAGACCAAGTCTCGAAATGCCACCTCCTACCATTCTCCAGGTACCCCGCCAATCCCCCCTGCCAAAAATGACAAGTGTCAAATCAGCGGGACGGATTTGGCTTTTGTGACCGATGCCCGGCACTTTTTTCGTCCACAGGCGGTCAAATCTTTCCCCTTCCGTAGTTCCAGTACAAATTTGAACGGCCATATCTCCGCACTCCCATCGGAGCCAAGCCGTTTCTACACCTTTAGACGCGGCTTGCCCTGCCGGTTCGAATGCCCCCTTGCCCGGTGGAAAAGGAGAATTTTTTAATTTTTCGGCCGATTTCGGGAAACAAATTTCCCGCTCTGAACTCGGATTTTTCGGCTTTCATCGTTTCGGATACGGTCCCTTACGCAAGGGAGCCGAAGCCCCGGCCTCTGCCGGGCGTCATGCTGCGGTTTTTAAGACCGACCAAAAACCCGAAAGTTATTTAAAAATGGAAATAAATTTCCTCCCAAAAAGGGTTAAAAGTCGGTTGGACAGCAGCCCGGGTCAGTCTCTGCCGACCTGGATGCCCTTGACAGTAGTCTGGAAAACAGACCAAGTCTCGAAATGCCACCTCCTACCATTCTCCAGGTACCCCGCCAATCCCCCCTGCCAGAAATGACAAGTGTCAAATCAGCGGGACGGATTTGGCTTTTGTGACCGACGCCCGGCACCTTTTTCGTCCATAGGCGGTCAAATCTTTCCCCTTCCGTACTTCCAGTACAAATTTGAACGGCCATATCTCCGCACTCCCGCGTCGGAGCCAAGCCGTTTCTACACCTTTAGACGCGGCTTACCCTGCCGGTTCGAATGCCCCCTTGCCCGGTGGAAAAGGAGAATTTTTAATTTTTCGGCCGATTTCGGGAAAAAAATTTCCCGCTCTGAACTCGGATTTTTCGGCTTTAATCGTTTCGGATACGGTCCCTTACGCAAGGGAGCCGAAGCCCCGGCCTCTGCCGGGCGTCATGCTGCCGTTTTTAAGACCGACCAAAAACCCGAAAGTTATTTAAAAATGGAAATAAATTTCCACCCAAAAAGGGTTAAAATTCGGTTGGACAGCAGCCCGGGTCAGTCTCTGCCGACCTGGATGCCCTTGACAGTAGTCTCGAAAAAAGACCAAGTCTCGAAATGCCACCTCCTACCATTCTCCAGGTACCCCGCCAATCCCCCCTGCCAGAAATGACAAGTGTCAAATCAGCGGGACGGATTTGGCTTTTGTGACCGACGCCCGGCACTTTTTTCGTCCACAGGCGGTCAAATCTTTCCCCTTCCGTACTTCCAGTACAACTTTGAACGGCCATATCTCCGCACTCCCGCGTCGGAGCCAAGCCGTTTCTACACCTTTAGACGCGGCTTACCCTGCCGGTTCGAATGCCCCCTTGCCCGGTGGAAAAGGAGAATTTTTAATTTTTCGGCCAATTTCGGGAAGAAATTTCTTGCTCTGAACTCGGATTTTTCGGCTTTAATCGTTTCGGATACGGTCCCTTATGCAAGGGAGCCGAAGCCCCGGCCTCTGCCGGGCGTCAGGCTGCCGTTTTTAAGACCGACCAAAAACCCGAAAGTTGGTTAAAAATGGAAATAAATTTCCACCCAAAAAGGGTTAAAAGTCGGTTGGACAGCAGCCCGGGTCAGTCTCTGCCGACCTGGATGCCCTTGACAGTAGTCTGGAAAACAGACCAAGTCTCGAAATGCCACATCCTACCATTCTCCAGGTACCCCGCCAATCCCCCCTGCCAGAAATGACAAGTGTCAAATCAGCGGGACGGATTTGGCTTTTGTGACCGACGCCCGGCACTTTTTTCGTACACAGGCGGTCAAATCTTTTCCCTTCCGTACTTCCAGTCCAACTTTGAACGGCCATATCTCCGAACTCCCGCGTCGGAGCCAAGCCGTTTCTACACCTTTAGACGCGGCTTACCCTGCCGGTTCGAATGCCCCCTTGCCCGGTGGAAAAGGAGAATTTTTTAATTTTTCGGCCGATTTTGGGAAAAAAATTTCCCGCTCTGAACTCGGATTTTTCGGCTTTAATCGTTTCGGATACGGTCCCTTACGCAAGGGAGCCGAAGCCCCGGCCTCTGCCGGGCGTCAGGCTGCCGTTTTTAAGACCGACCAAAAACCCGAAAGTTGGTTAAAAATGGAAATAAATTTCCACCCAAAAAGGGTTAAAAGTCGGTTGGACAGCAGCCCGGGTCAGTCTCTGCCGACCTGGATGCCCTTGACCGTAGTCTGGAAAACAGACCAAGTCTCGAAATGCCACCTCCTACCATTCTCCAGGTACCCCGCCAATCCCCCCTGCCAGAAATGACAAGTGTCAAATCAGCGGGACGGATTTGGCTTTTGTGACCGACGCCCGGCACTTTTTTCGTCCACAGGCGGTCAAATCTTTCCCCTTCCGTACTTCCAGTACAACTTTGAACGGCCATATCTCCGAACTCCCGCGTCGGAGCCAAGCCGTTTCTACACCTTTAGACGCGGCTTACCCTGCCGGTTCGAATGCCCCCTTGCCCGGTGGAAAAGGAGAATTTTTTAATTTTTCTGCCGATTTCGGGAAAAAAATTTCCCGCTCTGAACTCGGATTTTTCGGCTTTAATCGTTTCGGATACGGTCCCTTACGCAAGGGAGCCGAAGCCCCGGCCTCTGCCGGGCGTCAGGCTGCCGTTTTTAAGACCGACCAAAAACCCGAAAGTTATTTAAAAATGGAAATAAATTTCCACCCAAAAAGGGTTAAAAGTCGGTTGGACAGCAGCCCGGGTCAGTCTCTGCCGACCTGGATGCCCTTGACAGTAGTCTGGAAAACAGACCAAGTCTCGAAATGCCACCTCCTACCATTCTCCAGGTACCCCGCCAATCCCCCCTGCCAGAAATGACAAGTGTCAAATCAGCGGGACGGATTTGGCTTTTGTGACCGACGCCCGGCACCTTTTTCGTCCACAGGCGGTCAAATCTTTCCCCTTCCGTACTTCCAGTACAAATTTGAACGGCCATATCTCCGCACTCCCGCGTCGGAGCCAAGCCGTTTCTACACCTTTAGACGCGGCTTACCCTGCCGGTTCGAATGCCCCCTTGCCCGGTGGAAAAGGAGAATTTTTTAATTTTTCGGCCGATTTCGGGAAAAAAATTTCCCGCTCTGAACTCGGATTTTTCGGCTTTAATCGTTTCGGATACGGTCCCTTACGCAAGGGAGCCGAAGCCCCGGCCTCTGCCGGGCGTCAGGCTGCCGTTTTTAAGACCGACCAAAAACCCGAAAGTTGGTTCAAAATGGAAATAAATTTCCACCCAAAAAGGGTTAAAAGTCGGTTGGACAGCAGCCCGGGTCAGTCTCTGCCGTCCTGGATGCCCTTGACAGTAGTCTGAAAAACAGACCAAGTCTCGAAATGCCACCTCCTACCATTCTCCAGGTACCCCGCCAATCCCCCCTGCCAGAAATGACAAGTGTCAAATCAGCGGGACGGATTTGGCTTTTGTGACCGACGCCCGGCACTTTTTTCGTCCACAGGCGGTCAAATCTTTCCCCTTCCGTACTTCCAGTACAACTTTGAACGGCCATATCTCCGCACTCCCGCGTCGGAGCCAAGCCGTTTCTACACCTTTAGACGCGGCTTACCCTGCCGGTTCGAATGCCCCCTTGCCCGGTGGAAAAGGAGAATTTTTAATTTTTCGGCCAATTTCGGGAAGAAATTTCTTGCTCTGAACTCGGATTTTTCGGCTTTAATCGTTTCGGATACGGTCCCTTATGCAAGGGAGCCGAAGCCCCGGCCTCTGCCGGGCGTCAGGCTGCCGTTTTTAAGACCGACCAAAAACCCGAAAGTTGGTTAAAAATGGAAATAAATTTCCACCCAAAAAGGGTTAAAAGTCGGTTGGACAGCAGCCCGGGTCAGTCTCTGCCGACCTGGATGCCCTTGACAGTAGTCTGGAAAACAGACCAAGTCTCGAAATGCCACATCCTACCATTCTCCAGGTACCCCGCCAATCCCCCCTGCCAGAAATGACAAGTGTCAAATCAGCGGGACGGATTTGGCTTTTGTGACCGACGCCCGGCACTTTTTTCGTCCACAGGCGGTCAAATCTTTTCCCTTCCGTACTTCCAGTCCAACTTTGAACGGCCATATCTCCGAACTCCCGCGTCGGAGCCAAGCCGTTTCTACACCTTTAGACGCGGCTTACCCTGCCGGTTCGAATGCCCCCTTGCCCGGTGGAAAAGGAGAATTTTTTAATTTTTCGGCCGATTTTGGGAAAAAAATTTCCCGCTCTGAACTCGGATTTTTCGGCTTTAATCGTTTCGGATACGGTCCCTTACGCAAGGGAGCCGAAGCCCCGGCCTCTGCCGGGCGTCAGGCTGCCGTTTTTAAGACCGACCAAAAACCCGAAAGTTGGTTAAAAATGGAAATAAATTTCCACCCAAAAAGGGTTAAAAGTCGGTTGGACAGCAGCCCGGGTCAGTCTCTGCCGACCTGGATGCCCTTGACCGTAGTCTGGAAAACAGACCAAGTCTCGAAATGCCACCTCCTACCATTCTCCAGGTACCCCGCCAATCCCCCCTGCCAGAAATGACAAGTGTCAAATCAGCGGGACGGATTTGGCTTTTGTGACCGACGCCCGGCACTTTTTTCGTCCACAGGCGGTCAAATCTTTCCCCTTCCGTACTTCCAGTACAACTTTGAACGGCCATATCTCCGAACTCCCGCATCGGAGCCAAGCCGTTTCTACACCTTTAGACGCGGCTTACCCTGCCGGTTCGAATGCCCCCTTGCCCGGTGGAAAAGGAGAATTTTTTAATTTTTCTGCCGATTTCGGGAAAAAAATTTCCCGCTCTGAACTCGGATTTTTCGGCTTTAATCGTTTCGGATACGGTCCCTTACGCAAGGGAGCCGAAGCCCCGGCCTCTGCCGGGCGTCAGGCTGCCGTTTTTAAGACCGACCAAAAACCCGAAAGTTATTTAAAAATGGAAATAAATTTCCACCCAAAAAGGGTTAAAAGTCGGTTGGACAGCAGCCCGGGTCAGTCTCTGCCGACCTGGATGCCCTTGACAGTAGTCTGGAAAACAGACCAAGTCTCGAAATGCCACCTCCTACCATTCTCCAGGTACCCCGCCAATCCCCCCTGCCAGAAATGACAAGTGTCAAATCAGCGGGACGGATTTGGCTTTTGTGACCGACGCCCGGCACTTTTTTCGTCCACAGGCGGTCAAATCTTTCCCCTTCCGTACTTCCAGTACAATTTTGAACGGCCATATCTCCGCACTCCCGCGTCGGAGCCAAGCCGTTTCTACACCTTTAGACGCGGTTTACCCTGCCGGTTCGAATGCCCCCTTGCCCGGTGGAAAAGGAGAATTTTTAATTTTTCGGCCGATTTCGGGATGACATTTCTTGCTCTGAACTCGGATTTTTCGGCTTTAATCGTTTCGGATACGGTCCCTTATGCAAGGGAGCCGAAGCCCCGGCCTCTGCCGGGCGTCAGGCTGCCGTTTTTAAGACCGACCAAAAACCCGAAAGTTGGTTAAAAATGGAAATAAATTTCCACCCAAAAAGGGTTAAAAGTCGGTTGGACAGCAGCCCGGGTCAGTCTCTGCCGACCTGGATGCCCTTGACAGTAGTCTGGAAAACAGACCAAGTCTCGAAATGCCACCTCCTACCATTCTCCAGGTACCCCGCCAATCCCCCCTGCCAGAAATGACAAGTGTCAAATCAGCGGGACGGATTTGGCTTTTGTGACCGACGCCCGGCACTTTTTTCGTCCAAAGGCGGTCAAATCTTTCCCCTTCCGTACTTCCAGTACAACTTTGAACGGCCATATCTCCGCACTCCCGCGTCGGAGCCAAGCCGTTTCTACACCTTTAGACGCGGCTTACCCTGCCGGTTCGAATGCCCCCTTGCCCGGTGGAAAAGGATAATTTTTTAATTTTTCGGCCGATTTCGGGAAAAAATTTCCCGCTCTGAACTCGGATTTTTCGGCTTTAATCGTTTCGGATACGGTCCCTTACGCAAGGGAGCCGAAGCCCCGGCCTCTGCCGGGCGTCAGGCTGCCGTTTTTTAGACCGACCAAAAACCCGAAAGTTATTTAAAAATTGAAATAAATTTCCACCCAAAAAGGGTTAAAAGTCAGTTGGACAGCAGCCCGGGTCAGTCTGTGCCGACCTGGATGCCCTTGACAGTAGTCTGGAAAACAGACCAAGTCTCGAAATGCCACCTCCTACCATTCTCCAGGTACCCCGCCAATCCCCCCTGCCAGAAATGACAAGTGTCAAATCAGCGGGACGGATTTGGCTTTTGTGACCGACGCCCGGCATCTTTTTCGTCCACAGGCGGTCAAATCTTTCCCCTTCCGTACTTCCAGTACAAATTTGAACGGCCATATCTCCGCACTCCCGCGTCGGAGCCAAGCCGTTTCTACACCTTTAGACGCGGCTTACCCTGCCGGTTCGAATGCCCCCTTGCCCGGTGGAAAAGGAGAATTTTTTAATTTTTCGGCCGATTTCGGGAAAAAAATTTCCCGCTCTGAACTCGGATTTTTCGGCTTTAATCGTTTCGGATAAGGTCCCTTACGCAAGGGAGCCGAAGCCCCGGCCTCTGCCGGGCGTCAGGCTGCCGTTTTTAAGACCGACCAAAAACCCGAAAGTTATTTAAAAATGGAAATAAATTTCCACCCAAAAAGGGTTAAAAGTCGGTTGGACAGCAGCCCGGGTCAGTCTCTGCCGACCTGGATGCCCTTGACAGTAGTCTGGAAAACAGACCAAGTCTCGAAATGCCACCTCCTACCATTCTCCAGGTACCCCGCCAATCCCCCCTGCCAGAAATGACAAGTGTCAAATCAGCGGGACGGATTTGGCTTTTGTGACCGACGCCCGGCACCTTTTTCGTCCACAGGCGGTCAAATCTTTCCCCTTCCGTACTTCCAGTACAAATTTGAACGGCCATATCTCCGCACTCCCGCGTCGGAGCCAAGCCGTTTCTACACCTTTAGACGCGGCTTACCCTGCCGGTTCGAATGCCCCCTTGCCCGGTGGAAAAGGAGAATTTTTTAATTTTTCGGCCGATTTCGGGAAAAAAATTTCCCGCTCTGAACTCGGATTTTTCGGCTTTAATCGTTTCGGATACGGTCCCTTACGCAAGGGAGCCGAAGCCCCGGCCTCTGCCGGGCGTCAGGCTGCCGTTTTTAAGACCGACCAAAAACCCGAAAGTTGGTTCAAAATGGAAATAAATTTCCACCCAAAAAGGGTTAAAAGTCGGTTGGACAGCAGCCCGGGTCAGTCTCTGCCGTCCTGGATGCCCTTGACAGTAGTCTGAAAAACAGACCAAGTCTCGAAATGCCACCTCCTACCATTCTCCAGGTACCCCGCCAATCCCCCCTGCCAGAAATGACAAGTGTCAAATCAGCGGGACGGATTTGGCTTTTGTGACCGACGCCCGGCACTTTTTTCGTCCACAGGCGGTCAAATCTTTCCCCTTCCGTACTTCCAGTACAACTTTGAACGGCCATATCTCCGCACTCCCGCGTCGGAGCCAAGCCGTTTCTACACCTTTAGACGCGCCTTACCCTGCCGGTTCGAATGCCCCCTTGCCCGGTGGAAAAGGAGAATTTTTAATTTTTCGGCCAATTTCGGGAAGAAATTTCTTGCTCTGAACTCGGATTTTTCGGCTTTAATCGTTTCGGATACGGTCCCTTATGCAAGGGAGCCGAAGCCCCGGCCTCTGCCGGGCGTCAGGCTGCCGTTTTTAAGACCGACCAAAAACCCGAAAGTTGGTTAAAAATGGAAATAAATTTCCACCCAAAAAGGGTTAAAAGTCGGTTGGACAGCAGCCCGGGTCAGTCTCTGCCGACCTGGATGCCCTTGACAGTAGTCTGGAAAACAGACCAAGTCTCGAAATGCCACATCCTACCATTCTCCAGGTACCCCGCCAATCCCCCCTGCCAGAAATGACAAGTGTCAAATCAGCGGGACGGATTTGGCTTTTGTGACCGACGCCCGGCACTTTTTTCGTCCACAGGCGGTCAAATCTTTTCCCTTCCGTACTTCCAGTCCAACTTTGAACGGCCATATCTCCGAACTCCCGCGTCGGAGCCAAGCCGTTTCTACACCTTTAGACGCGGCTTACCCTGCCGGTTCGAATGCCCCCTTGCCCGGTGGAAAAGGAGAATTTTTTAATTTTTCGGCCGATTTTGGGAAAAAAAATTCCCGCTCTGAACTCGGATTTTTCGGCTTTAATCGTTTCGGATACGGTCCCTTACGCAAGGGAGCCGAAGCCCCGGCCTCTGCCGGGCGTCAGGCTGCCGTTTTTAAGACCGACCAAAAACCCGAAAGTTGGTTAAAAATGGAAATAAATTTCCACCCAAAAAGGGTTAAAAGTCGGTTGGACAGCAGCCCGGGTCAGTCTCTGCCGACCTGGATGCCCTTGACCGTAGTCTGGAAAACAGACCAAGTCTCGAAATGCCACCTCCTACCATTCTCCAGGTACCCCGCCAATCCCCCCTGCCAGAAATGACAAGTGTCAAATCAGCGGGACGGATTTGGCTTTTGTGACCGACGCCCGGCACTTTTTTCGTCCACAGGCGGTCAAATCTTTCCCCTTCCGTACTTCCAGTACAACTTTGAACGGCCATATCTCCGAACTCCCGCATCGGAGCCAAGCCGTTTCTACACCTTTAGACGCGGCTTACCCTGCCGGTTCGAATGCCCCCTTGCCCGGTGGAAAAGGAGAATTTTTTAATTTTTCTGCCGATTTCGGGAAAAAAATTTCCCGCTCTGAACTCGGATTTTTCGGCTTTAATCGTTTCGGATACGGTCCCTTACGCAAGGGAGCCGAAGCCCCGGCCTCTGCCGGGCGTCAGGCTGCCGTTTTTAAGACCGACCAAAAACCCGAAAGTTATTTAAAAATGGAAATAAATTTCCACCCAAAAAGGGTTAAAAGTCGGTTGGACAGCAGCCCGGGTCAGTCTCTGCCGACCTGGATGCCCTTGACAGTAGTCTGGAAAACAGACCAAGTCTCGAAATGCCACCTCCTACCATTCTCCAGGTACCCCGCCAATCCCCCCTGCCAGAAATGACAAGTGTCAAATCAGCGGGACGGATTTGGCTTTTGTGACCGACGCCCGGCACTTTTTTCGTCCACAGGCGGTCAAATCTTTCCCCTTCCGTACTTCCAGTACAATTTTGAACGGCCATATCTCCGCACTCCCGCGTCGGAGCCAAGCCGTTTCTACACCTTTAGACGCGGTTTACCCTGCCGGTTCGAATGCCCCCTTGCCCGGTGGAAAAGGAGAATTTTTAATTTTTCGGCCGATTTCGGGATGACATTTCTTGCTCTGAACTCGGATTTTTCGGCTTTAATCGTTTCGGATACGGTCCCTTATGCAAGGGAGCCGAAGCCCCGGCCTCTGCCGGGCGTCAGGCTGCCGTTTTTAAGACCGACCAAAAACCCGAAAGTTGGTTAAAAATGGAAATAAATTTCCACCCAAAAAGGGTTAAAAGTCGGTTGGACAGCAGCCCGGGTCAGTCTCTGCCGACCTGGATGCCCTTGACAGTAGTCTGGAAAACAGACCAAGTCTCGAAATGCCACCTCCTACCATTCTCCAGGTACCCCGCCAATCCCCCCTGCCAGAAATGACAAGTGTCAAATCAGCGGGACGGATTTGGCTTTTGTGACCGACGCCCGGCACTTTTTTCGTCCAAAGGCGGTCAAATCTTTCCCCTTCCGTACTTCCAGTACAACTTTGAACGGCCATATCTCCGCACTCCCGCGTCGGAGCCAAGCCGTTTCTACACCTTTAGACGCGGCTTACCCTGCCGGTTCGAATGCCCCCTTGCCCGGTGGAAAAGGATAATTTTTTAATTTTTCGGCCGATTTCGGGAAAAAATTTCCCGCTCTGAACTCGGATTTTTCGGCTTTAATCGTTTCGGATACGGTCCCTTACGCAAGGGAGCCGAAGCCCCGGCCTCTGCCGGGCGTCAGGCTGCCGTTTTTTAGACCGACCAAAAACCCGAAAGTTATTTAAAAATTGAAATAAATTTCCACCCAAAAAGGGTTAAAAGTCAGTTGGACAGCAGCCCGGGTCAGTCTGTGCCGACCTGGATGCCCTTGACAGTAGTCTGGAAAACAGACCAAGTCTCGAAATGCCACCTCCTACCATTCTCCAGGTACCCCGCCAATCCCCCCTGCCAGAAATGACAAGTGTCAAATCAGCGGGACGGATTTGGCTTTTGTGACCGACGCCCGGCATCTTTTTCGTCCACAGGCGGTCAAATCTTTCCCCTTCCGTACTTCCAGTACAAATTTGAACGGCCATATCTCCGCACTCCCGCGTCGGAGCCAAGCCGTTTCTACACCTTTAGACGCGGCTTACCCTGCCGGTTCGAATGCCCCCTTGCCCGGTGGAAAAGGAGAATTTTTTAATTTTTCGGCCGATTTCGGGAAAAAAATTTCCCGCTCTGAACTCGGATTTTTCGGCTTTAATCGTTTCGGATAAGGTCCCTTACGCAAGGGAGCCGAAGCCCCGGCCTCTGCCGGGCGTCAGGCTGCCGTTTTTAAGACCGACCAAAAACCCGAAAGTTATTTAAAAATGGAAATAAATTTCCACCCAAAAAGGGTTAAAAGTCGGTTGGACAGCAGCCCGGGTCAGTCTCTGCCGACCTGGATGCCCTTGACAGTAGTCTGGAAAACAGACCAAGTCTCGAAATGCCACCTCCTACCATTCTCCAGGTACCCCGCCAATCCCCCCTGCCAGAAATGACAAGTGTCAAATCAGCGGGACGGATTTGGCTTTTGTGACCGACGCCCGGCACTTTTTTCGTCCACAGGCGGTCAAATCTTTCCCCTTCCGTACTTCCAGTCCAACTTTGAACGGCCATATCTCCGAACTCCCGCGTCGGAGCCAAGCCGTTTCTACACCTTTAGACGCGGCTTACCCTGCCGGTTCGAATGCCCCCTTGCCCGGTGGAAAAGGAGAATTTTTTAATTTTTCGGCCGATTTTGGGAAAAAAATTTCCCGCTCTGAACTCGGATTTTTCGGCTTTAATCGTTTCGGATACGGTCCCTTACGCAAGGGAGCCGAAGCCCCGGCCTCTGCCGGGCGTCAGGCTGCCGTTTTTAAGACCGACCAAAAACCCGAAAGTTGGT
The DNA here is from genome assembly GCF_052327205.1 of Somniosus microcephalus. NCBI lineage: Eukaryota > Metazoa > Chordata > Chondrichthyes > Squaliformes > Somniosidae > Somniosus > Somniosus microcephalus. Next base: position 2,631,782 of record NW_028225186.1, on the reverse strand, counting down.
TAAAAATGGAAATAAATTTCCACCCAAAAAGGGTTAAAAGTCGGTTGGACAGCAGCCCGGGTCAGTCTCTGCCGACCTGGATGCCCTTGACCGTAGTCTGGAAAACAGACCAAGTCTCGAAATGCCACCTCCTACCATTCTCCAGGTACCCCGCCAATCCCCCCTGCCAGAAATGACAAGTGTCAAATCAGCGGGACGGATTTGGCTTTTGTGACCGACGCCCGGCACTTTTTTCGTCCACAGGCGGTCAAATCTTTCCCCTTCCGTACTTCCAGTACAACTTTGAACGGCCATATCTCCGAACACCCGCATCGGAGCCAAGCCGTTTCTACACCTTTAGACGCGGCTTACCCTGCCGGTTCGAATGCCCCCTTGCCCGGTGGAAAAGGAGAATTTTTTAATTTTTCTGCCGATTTCGGGAAAAAAATTTCCCGCTCTGAACTCGAATTTTTCGGCTTTAATCGTTTCGGATACGGTCCCTTATGCAAGGGAGCCGAAGCCCCGGCCTCTGCCGGGCGTCAGGCTGCCGTTTTTAAGACCGACCAAAAACCCGAAAGCTGGTTAAAAATGGAAATAAATTTCCACCCAAAAAGGGTTAAAAGTCGGTTGGACAGCAGCCCGGGTCAGTCTCTGCCGACCTGGATGCCCTTGACAGTAGTCTGGAAAACAGACCAAGTCTCAAAATGCCACCTCCTACCATTCTCCAGGTACCCCGCCAATCCCCTCTGCCAGAAATGACAAGTGTCAAATCAGCGGGACGGATTTGGCTTTTGTGACCGATGCCCGGCACTTTTTTCGTCCACAGGCGGTCAAATTTTTCCCCTTCCGTACTTCCAGTACAACTTTGAACGGCCATATCTCCGCACTCCCGCGTCGGAGCCAAGCCGTTTCTACACCTTTAGACGCGGCTTACCCTGCCGGTTCGAATGCCCCCTTGCCCGGTGGAAAAGGAGAATTTTTTAATTTTTCTGCCGATTTCGGGAAAAAAATTTCCCGCTCTGAACACGGATTTTTCGGCTTTAATCGTTTCGGATACGGTCCCTTATGCAAGGGAGCCGAGGCCCCGGCCTCTGCCGGGCGTCAGGCTGCCGTTTTTAAGACCGACCAAAAACCCGAAAGCTGGTTAAAAATGGAAATAAATTTCCACCCAAAAAGGGTTAAAAGTCGTTTGGACAGCAGCCCGGGTCAGTCTCTGCCGACCTGGATGCCCTTGACAGTAGTCTGGAAAACAGACCAAGTCTCAAAATGCCACCTCCTACCATTCTCCAGGTACCCCGCCAATCCCCTCTGCCAGAAATGACAAGTGTCAAATCAGCGGGACGGATTTGGCTTTTGTGACCGATGCCCGGCACTTTTTTCGTCCACAGGCGGTCAAATTTTTCCCCTTCCGTACTTCCAGTACAACTTTGAACGGCCATATCTCCGCACTCCCGCGTCGGAGCCAAGCCGTTTCTACACCTTTAGACGCGGCTTACCCTGCCGGTTCGAATGCCCCCTTGCCCGGTGGAAAAGGAGAATTTTTTAATTTTTCGGCCGATTTCGGGAAAAAATTTCCCGCTCTGAACTCGGATTTTTCGGCTTTAATCGTTTCGGATACGGTCCCTTACGCAAGGGAGCCGAAGCCCCGGCCTCTGCCGGGCGTCAGGCTGCCGTTTTTTAGACCGACCAAAAACCCGAAAGTTATTTAAAAATGGAAATAAATTTCCACCCAAAAAGGGTTAAAAGTCGGTTGGACAGCAGCCCGGGTCAGTCTCTGCCGACCTGGATGCCCTTGACAGTAGTCTGGAAAACAGACCAAGTCTCGAAATGCCACCTCCTACCATTCTCCAGGTACCCCGCCAATCCCCCCTGCCAGAAATGACAAGTGTCAAATCAGCGGGACGGATTTGGCTTTTGTGACCGACGCCCGGCACTTTTTTCGTCCACAGGCGGTCAAATCTTTCCCCTTCCGTACTTCCAGTACAACTTTGAAAGGCCATATCTCCGCACTCCCGCGTCGGAGCCAAGCCGTCTCTACACCTTTAGACGCGGTTTACCCTGCCGGTTCGAATGCCCCCTTGCCCGGTGGAAAAGGAGAATTTTTAATTTTTCGGCCGAATTCGGGATGACATTTCTTACTCTGAACTCGGATTTTTCGGCTTTAATCGTTTCGGATACGGTCCCTTATGCAAGGGAGCCGAAGCCCCGGCCTCTGCCGGGCGTCAGGCTGCCGTTTTTAAGACCGACCAAAAACCCGAAAGCTGGTTTAAAATGGAAATAAATTTCCACCCGAAAAGGGTTAAAAGTCGGTTGGACAGCAGCCCGGGTCAGTCTCTGCCGACCTGGATGCCCTTGACAGTAGTCTGGAAAACAGACCAAGTCTCGAAATGCCACCTCCTACCATTCTCCAGGTACCCCGCCAATCCCCTCTGCCAGAAATGACAAGTGTCAAATCAGCGGGACGGATTTGGCTTTTGTGACCGATGCCCGGCACTTTTTTCGTCCACAGGCGGTCAAATTTTTCCCCTTCCGTACTTCCAGTACAACTTTGAACGGCCATATCTCCGCACTCCCGCGTCGGAGCCAAGCCGTTTCTACACCTTTAGACGCGGCTTACCCTGCCGGTTCGAATGCCCCCTTGCCCGGTGGAAAAGGAGAATTTTTTAATTTTTCGGCCGATTTCGGGAAAAAATTTCCCGCTCTGAACTCGGATTTTTCGGCTTTAATCGTTTCGGATACGGTCCCTTACGCAAGGGAGCCGAAGCCCCGGCCTCTGCCGGGCGTCAGGCTGCCGTTTTTAAGACCGACCAAAAACCCGAAAGTTATTTAAAAATTGAAATAAATTTCCACCCAAAAAGGGTTAAAAGTCGGTTGGACAGCAGCCCGGGTCAGTCTGTGCCGACCTGGATGCCCTTGACAGTAGTCTGGAAAACAGACCAAGTCTCGAAATGCCACCTCCTACCATTCTCCAGGTACCCCGCCAATCCCCCCTGCCAGAAATGACAAGTGTCAAATCAGCGGGACGGATTTGGCTTTTGTGACCGACGCCCGGCACCTTTTTCGTCCACAGGCGGTCAAATCTTTCCCCTTCCGTACTTCCAGTACAAATTTGAACGGCCATATCTCCGCACTCCCGCGTCGGAGCCAAGCCGTTTCTACACCTTTAGACGCGGCTTACCCTGCCGGTTCGAATGCCCCCTTGCCCGGTGGAAAAGGAGAATTTTTTAATTTTTCGGCCGATTTCGGGAAAAAAAATTCCCGCTCTGAACTCGGATTTTTCGGCTTTAATCGTTTCGGATACGGTCCCTTACGCAAGGGAGCCGAAGCCCCGGCCTCTGCCGGGCGTCAGGCTGCCGTTTTTAAGACCGACCAAAAACCCGAAAGTTGGTTAAAAATGGAAATAAATTTCCACCCAAAAAGGGTTAAAAGTCGGTTGGACAGCAGCCCGGGTCAGTCTCTGCCGACCTGGATGCCCTTGTCAGTAGTCTGGAAAACAGACCAAGTCTCGAAATGCCACCTCCTACCATTCTCCAGGTACCCCGCCAATCCCCCCTGCCAGAAATGACAAGTGTCAAATCAGCGGGACGGATTTGGCTTTTGTGACCGACGCCCGGCACTTTTTTCGTCCACAGGCGGTCAAATCTTTCCCCTTCCGTACTTCCAGTACAAATTTGAACGGCCATATCTCCGCACTCCCGCGTCGGAGCCAAGCCGTTTCTACACCTTTAGACGCGGCTTACCCTGCCGGTTCGAATGCCCCCTTGCCCGGTGGGAAAGGAGAATTTTTTAATTTTTCGGCCGATTTCGGGAAAAAAAATTCCCGCTCTGAACTCGGATTTTTCGGCTTTAATCGTTTCGGATACGGTCCCTTACGCAAGGGAGCCGAAGCCCCGGCCTCTGCCGGGCGTCAGGCTGCCGTTTTTAAGACCGACCAAAAACCCGAAAGTTGGTTCAAAATGGAAATAAATTTCCACCCAAAAAGGGTTAAAAGTCGGTTGGACAGCAGCCCGGGTCAATCTCTGCCATCCTGGATGCCCTTGACAGTAGTCTGAAAAACAGACCAAGTCTCGAAATGCCACCTCCTACCATTCTCCAGGTACCCCGCCAATCCCCCCTGCAAGAAATGACAAGTGTCAAATCAGCGGGACGGATTTGGCTTTTGTGACCGACGCCCGGCACTTTTTTCGTCCACAGGCGGTCAAATCTTTCCCCTTCCGTACTTCCAGTACAACTTTGAACGGCCATATCTCCGCACTCCCGCGTCGGAGCCAAGCCGTTTCTACACCTTTAGACGCGGCTTACCCTGCCGGTTCGAATGCCCCCTTGCCCGGTGGAAAAGGAGAATTTTTAATTTTTCGGCCAATTTCGGGAAGAAATTTCTTGCTCTGAACTCGGATTTTTCGGCTTTAATCGTTTCGGATACGGTCCCTTATGCAAGGGAGCCGAAGCCCCGGCCTCTGCCGGGCGTCAGGCTGCCGTTTTTAAGACCGACCAAAAACCCGAAAGTTGGTTAAAAATGGAAATAAATTTCCACCCAAAAAGGGTTAAAAGTCGGTTGGACAGCAGCCCGGGTCAGTCTCTGCCGACCTGGATGCCCTTGACAGTAGTCTGGAAAACAGACCAAGTCTCGAAATGCCACCTCCTACCATTCTCCAGGTACCCCGCCAATCCCCCGTGCCAGAAATGACAAGTGTCAAATCAGCGGGACGGATTTGGCTTTTGTGACCGACGCCCGGCACTTTTTTCGTCCACAGGCGGTCAAATCTTTCCCCTTCCGTACTTCCAGTCCAACTTTGAACGGCCATATCTCCGTACTCCCGCGTCGGAGCCAAGCCGTTTCTACACCTTTAGACGCGGCTTACCCTGCCGGTTCGAATGCCCCCTTGCCCGGTGGAAAAGGAGAATTTTTTAATTTTTCGGCCGATTTTGGGAAAAAAAATTCCCGCTCTGAACTCGGATTTTTCGGCTTTAATCGTTTCGGATACGGTCCCTTACGCAAGGGAGCCGAAGCCCCGGCCTCTGCCGGGCGTCAGGCTGCCGTTTTTAAGACCGACCAAAAACCCGAATGTTGGTTAAAAATGGAAATAAATTTCCACCCAAAAAGGGTTAAAAGTCGGTTGGACAGCAGCCCGGGTCAGTCTCTGCCGACCTGGATGCCCTTGACAGTAGTCTGGAAAACAGACCAAGTCTCGAAATGCCACCTCCTACCATTCTCCAGGTACCCCGACAATCCCCCCTGCCAGAAATGACAAGTGTCAAATCAGCGGGACGAATTTGGCTTTTGTGACCGACGCCCGGCACTTTTTTCGTCCACAGGCGGTCAAATCTTTCCCCTTCCGTACTTCCAGTACAACTTTGAACGGCCATATCTCCGAACTCCCGCGTCGGAGCCAAGCCGTTTCTACACCTTTAGACGCGGCTTACCCTGCCGGTTCGAATGCCCCCTTGCCCGGTGGAAAAGGAGAATTTTTTAATTTTTCGGCCGATTTCGGGAAAAAAATTTCCCGCTCTGAACTCGGATTTTTCGGCTTTAATCGTTTCGGATACGGTCCCTTACGCAAGGGAGCCGAAGCCCCGGCCTCTGCCGGGCGTCAGGCTGCCGTTTTTAAGACCGACCAAAAACCCGAAAGTTGGTTAAAAATGGAAATAAATTTCCACCCAAAAAGGGTTAAAAGTCGGTTGGACAGCAGCCCGGGTCAGTCTCTGCCGACCTGGATGCCCTTGACAGTAGTGTGGAAAACAGACCAAGTCTCAAAATGCCACCACCTACCATTCTCCAGGTACCCCGCCATTCCCCCCTGCCAGAAATGACAAGTGTCAAATCAGCGGGACGGATTTGGCTTTTGTGACCGACGCCCGGCACTTTTTTCGTCCACAGGCGGTCAAATCTTTCCCCTTCCGTACTTCCAGTACAACTTTGAACGGCCATATCTCCGCACTCCCGCGTCGGAGCCAAGCCGTTTCTACACCTTTAGACGCGGCTTACCCTGCCGGTTCGAATGCCCCCTTGCCCGGTGGAAAACGAGAATTTTTTAATTTTTCGGCCGATTTCGGGAAAAAAATTTCCCGCTCTGAACTCGGATTTTTCGGCTTTAATCGTTTCGGATACGGTCCCTTACGCAAGGGAGCCGAAGCCCCGGCCTCTGCCGGGCGTCAGGCTGCCGTTTTTAAGACCGACCAAAAACCCGAAAGTTGGTTAAAAATGGAAATAAATTTCCACCCAAAAAGGGTTAAAAGTCGGTTGGACAGCAGCCCGGGTCAGTCTCTGCCGACCTGGATGCCCTTGACAGTAGTCTGGAAAACAGACCAAGTCTCAAAATGCCACCTCCTACCATTCTCCAGGTACCCCGCCAATCCCCCCTGCCAGAAATGACAAGTGTCAAATCAGCGGGACGGATTTGGCTTTTGTGACCGATGCCCGGCACTTTTTTCGTCCACAGGCGCTCAAATCTTTCCCTTTCCGTACTTCCAGTACAACTTTGAACGGCCATATCTCCGCACTCCCGCGTCGGAGCCAAGCCGTTTCTACACCTTTAGACGCGGCTTACCCTGCCGGTTCGAATGCCCCCTTGCCCGGTGGAAAAGGAGAATTTTTTAATTTTTCGGCCGATTTCGGGAAAAAAATTTCCCGCTCTGAACTCGGATTTTTCGGCTTTAATCGTTTCGGATACGTTCCCTTACGCAAGGGAGCCGAAGCCCCGGCCTCTGCCGGGCGTCAGGCTGCCGTTTTTAAGACCGAACAAAAACCCGAAAGTTGGTTAAAAATGGAAATAAATTTCCACCCAAAAAGGGTTAAAAGTCGGTTGGACAGCAGCCCGGGTCAGTCTCTGCCGACCTGGATGCCCTTGACAGTAGTCTGAAAAACAGACCAAGTCTCGAAATGCCACCTCCTACCATTCTCCAGGTACCCCGCCAATCCCCCCTGCCAGAAATGACAAGTGTCAAATCAGCGGGACGGATTTGGCTTTTGTGACCGACGCCCGGCACTTTTTTCGTCCACAGGCGGTCAAATCTTTCCCCTTCCGTACTTCCAGTACAACTTTGAACGGCCATATCTCCGCACTCCCGCGTCGGAGCCAAGCCGTTTCTACACCTTTAGACGCGGCTTACCCTGCCGGTTCGAATGCCCCCTTGCCCGGTGGAAAAGGAGAATTTTTTTTATTTTTCGGCCGATTTCGGGAAAAAATTTTCCCGCTCTGAACTCGGATTTTTCGGCTTTAATCGTTTCGGATACGGTCCCTTACGCAAGGGAGCCGAAGCCCCGGCCTCTGCCGAGCGTCAGGCTGCTGTTTTTAAGAACGACCAAGAACCCGAAAATTGGTTAAAAATGGAATAAATTTCCACCCAAAAAGGGTTAAAAGTCGGTTGGACAGCAGCCCGGGTCAGCCTCTGCAGACCTGGAGGCCCTTGACAGTAGTCTGGAAAACAGACCAAGTCTCGAAATGCCACCTCCTACCATTCTCCAGGTACCCCGCCAATCCCCCCTGCCAGAAATGACAAGTGTCAAATCAGCGGGACGGATTTGACTTTTGTGACCGACCACCGGCACTTTTTTCGTCCACAGGATTTCAATCTTTCTCCTTCCGTACTTCCAGTACAATTTTGAACGGCCATATCTCCGCACTCCCGCGTCGGAGTCAAGCCGTTTTTACACCGTTAGACGCGGCTTCCCGTGCCCGTCCGAATGCCGCCGTGCCCGGCGGAAAAGGAGAATTTTTAATTTTTCGGCCGATTTCGGGAAAAAAAATTCCCGCTCTGAACTCGGATTTTTCGGCTTTAATCGTTTCGGATACGGTCCCTTACGCAAGGGAGCCGAAGCCCCGGCCTCTGCCGGGCGTCAGGCTGCCGTTTTTAAGACCGACCACAAACCCGAAAATTGGTTAAAAATGGAAATTAATTTCCACCCAAAAAGGGTTAAAAGTCGGTTGGACAGCAGCCCGGGTCAGCCTCTGCAGACCTGGAGGCCCTTGACAGTAGTCTGGGAAACAGACCAAGTCTCGAAATGCCACCTCCTACCATTCTCCAGGTACCCCGCCAATCCCCCCTGCCAGAAATGACAAGTGTCAAATCAGCGGGACGGATTTGGCTTTTGTGACCGACGCCCGGCACTTTTTTCGACCACAGGCGGTCAAATCTTTCCCCTTCCGTACTTCCAGTACAACTTTGTACGGCCATATCTCCGCACTGCCGCGTCGGAGTCAAGCCGTTTTTACACCGTTAGACGCGGCTTCCCGTGCCCGTTCGAATGCCCCCTTGCTCGGCGGAAAAGCAGAATTTTTTAATTTTTCGGCCGGTTTCGGGAAAAAAATTTCCCGCTCTGAACTCGGATTTTTCGGCTTTAATCATTTCGGATATGGTCCCTTACGCAAGGGAGCCGAAGCCCCGGCCTCTGCCGGGTGTCACGCTGCCGTTTTTAAGACCGACCAAAAATCCGAAACTTGGTTAAAAATGGAAAAAAATTTCCACCCAAAAAGGGTTAAAAGTCGGTTGGACAGCAGCCCGGGTCAGTCTCTGCCGACCTGGATGCCCTTGACAGTAGTCTGGAAAACAGACCAAGTCTCGAAATGCCACCTCCTACCATTCTCCAGGTACCCCGCCAATACCCCCTGCCAGAAATGACAAGTGTCAAATCAGCGGGACCGATTTGGCTTTTGTGACCGACGCCCGGCACTTTTTTCGTCCACAGGTGGTCAAATCTTTCCCCTTCCGTACTTCCAGTACAACTTTGAACGGCCATATCTCGGCACTCCCGCGTCGGAGCCAAGCCGTTTCTACACCTTTAGACGCGGCTTACCCTGCCGGTTCGAATGCCCCCTTGCCCGGTGGAAAAGGAGAATTTTTTTATTTTTCGGCCGATTTCGAGGAAATTTTTCCCGCTCTGAACTCGGATTTTTCGGCTTTAATCGTTTCGGATACGGTCCCTTACGCAAGGGAGCCGAAGCCCCGGCCTCTGCCGGGCATCAGGCTGCCGTTTTTAAGACCGACCAAAAACCCGAAAATTGGTTAAAAATGGAAATAAATTTCCTCCCAAAAAGGGTTAAATGTCGGTTGGACAGTAGCCCGGGTCAGTCTCTGCAGACCTGGAGGCCCTTGACAGTCGTCTGGAAAACAGACCAAGTCTCGAAATGCCACCTCCTACCATTCTCCAGGTACCCCGCCATTCCCCCCTGCCAGAAATGACAAGTGTCAAATCAGCGGGACAGATTTGGCTTTTGTGACCGACGCCCGGCACTTTTTTCGAACACAGGCGGTCAAATCTTTCTCCTTCCGTACTTCAAGTTCAACGTTGAACGGCCATATCTCCGCACTCCCGCGTCGGAGCCAAGCCGTTTCTACACCTTTAGACGCGGCTTACCCTGACGGTTCGAATGCCCTCTTGCCCGGCGGAAAAGAAAATTTTTTTAATTTTTCGGCCGATTTCGGGAAAATTTTTTCCCGCTCTGAACTCGGATTTTTCGGCTTTAATCTTTTCGGATACGGTCCCTTACGTAAGGGCGCCGAAGCCCCGGCCTCTGCCGGGCGTCAGGCTGCCATTTTTAAGACCGACCAAAAACACGAAAATTGGTTAAAAATGGAAATAAATTTCCACCCAAAAAGGTTTAAAAGTCGGTTGGACAGCAGCCCGGGTCAGTGTCTGCAGACCTGGAGGCCCTTGACAGTGGTCTGGAAAACAGACCAAATCTCGAAATGCCACCTCCTACCATTCTCCAGGTGCCCCGCCAATCCCCCCTGCCAGAAATGACAAGTGTCAAATCAGCGGGACGGATTTGGCTTTTGTGACCGACGCCCAGCACTTTTTTTGACGACAGGCGGTCAAATCTTTCCCCTTCCGTGCTTCCAGTACAATTTTGAACGGCCATATCTCCGCACTCCGGCGTCGGAGCCAAGCCGTTTCTACACCTTTAGACGCGGCTTACCCTGCCGGTTTGAATGCCCCCTTGCCCGGCGGAAAAGGAGACTTTTTTTATTTTTCGGCCGATTTCGGGAAAACTTTTTCCCGCTCTGAACTCCGATTTTACGCCTTTAATCGATTCGGAGACGGTCGCTTATGCAAGGGAGGCGAAGCCCGGGCCTCTGCCGGGCGTCAGCCTGCCGTTTGTAAGCCCGTCCGAAACATGATTTCCCACTTTTGGTTATCCAGTTGACAATTTTAAAATTTCAGTTTATGAGTTGCCTCCTTGGTTTATCATTTGTCGCTCTGACTTTTGGTTAACCAGTTGTCGATGTTCAATTTTCAGTTCATGAGTTGCCCTTTTGGTCTATGATTTCCTACCTTGACAACTCATTAACCAGTGTTTCAGACAATGCACAAGGCCATTTGACGACCACAACTCGGTTCCCAAGCGGGAAAGCAGCACCCGAAGCCCCGGTAAGGCGGCTGAATATATTCCCATCCGACTTCCGTCCCCAATGTGAATGCCAAGTATTCAGTTAATGAGTTGCCTCCTTGGTTAATCATTTGTCGCTCTGGCTTTAGGTTAAAAAGTTGTCGATGTTCAAAATTTTAGTTAATGAGTTGCCACCTTGGTTAATCATTTGTCACTCTGACTTTTGGTTAACCAGTTTTCGATGTTCAAATTTCAGTTAATGAGTTGCCTCCTTGGTTAATCATTTGTCGCTCTGACTTTTGGTTAACCAGTTGTCGATGTCCAAAATTTCAGTTAATGACTTGCCCTTTTGGTTTATGATTTCCTACCTTGACAACTCATTAACCAATGTTTCAAACAATGCACAAGGCCACTTGACGACCCCAACTCAGTGCCACAAGCGGGAAAGCAGCACCCGAAGCCCCTGTAAGGCGGCCGAATACATTCCCATCCGAATTCCGTCCCCAATGTGAATCACAAGTATTCAGTTAATGAGTTGCCTCCTTGGTTAATCATTTGTCGCTCTGACATTTGGTTAACCAGTTGTCGATGTTCAAAATTTCAGTTAATAAGTTGCCACCTTGGTTAATCATTTGTCGCTCTGACTTTTGGTTAACCAGTTGTCGATGTTCAATATTCAGTTACTGTATTGCCTCCTTGGTTGATCATTTGCCGCTCTGACTTTTGGTTAACCAGTTGTCGATGTCCAAAATTTCAGTTAATGACTTGCCCTTTTGGTTTATGATTTCCTACCTTGACAACTCATTAACCAGTGTTTCAAACAATGCACAAGGCCATTTGAAGACCCCAACTTGGTTCCACAAGCGGGAAAGCAGCACCCGAAGCCTCTGTAAGGCGGCCGAATACATTCCCATCGGAATTCCGTCCCCAATGTGAATGCCAAGTATTCAGTTAATGAATTGCCTCCTTGGTTATTCATTTGTCACTCTGACTTTTGGTTAACCAGTTGTCGATGTTCAAAATTTCAGTTAATGAGTTGCCACCTTGGTTAATTATTTGTTGCTCTGACTTTTGGTTAACCAGTTGTCGATGTTCAAATTTCAGTTTATGAGTTGCCTCCTTATTTAATCATTTGTCGCTCTCACTTTTGGTTAACCAGTTGTCGATGTTCAATATTCAGTTACTGTGTTGCCTCCTTGGTTAATCATTTGTCGCTCTGACTTCTGGTTGGCCAGTTGTCGATGTCCAAAATTTCAGTTAATGACTTGCCCCTTTGGTTTATGATTTCCTACCTTGACAACTCATTAACCAGTGTTTCAAACAATGCACAATGCCATTTGTCGACCCCAACTCGGTTCCACAAGCGGGAAAGCAGCACCTGAAGCCCGTGTAAGGCGGCCGAATACATTTCCATCGGAATTCCGTCCACAATGTGAATGCCAAGTATTCAGTTAATCAGTTGCCTCCTTGGTTAATCATTTGTTGCTCTGACTTTTGGTTAAACAGTTGTCGATGTTCAAAATTTCAGTTAGTGCCTTGCCCTTTTGGTTTATGATTTGCTACCTTGACAACTCATTAACCAGTGTTTCAAACAATGCACAAGGCCATTTGACGACCCAACTCGGTTCCACAAGCGGGAAAGCAGCACCCGAAGCCCCTGTAAGGCGGCCGAATAGATTCCCATCCAGAATTCCGTCCCCAATGTGACTGCCAAGTATTCAGTTAATCAGTTGCCTGCTTGGTTACTCATTTGTCGCTCTGACCTCGACAACTCATTAACCAGTGTTTCAGAAACTGCAGAAAGGCCATTTGAAGACGCCAACTCGGTTCCCCAAGCGGGAATGGATCACCCCAAGCCCCGGTAAGGCGGCCGAATAGATTCCCATCCAGAATTCCGTCCCCAATGTGAATGACAAGTATTCAGTTAATCAGTTGCCTGCTTGGTTAATCATTTGTCACTCTGACCTCGACAACTCATTAACCAGTGTTTCAGAAACTGCACAACGGCCATTTGACGTCCACAACTCGGTTCCCCAAGCGGGAATGGAGCACCCCAAGCCCCGGTAAGGCGGCCGAATACATTCCCATCCAGAATTCCGTCCCCAATGTGAATGACAAGTATTCAGTAAATCAGTTGCCTGCTTGGTTAATCATTTGTCGCTCTGACCTCGACAACTCACTAACCAATGTTTCAGAAACTGCACAAAGGCCATTTGACGACCACAACTCGCTTCCCCAAGCGGGAATGGAGCACCCCAAGCCCCGGTAAGGCGGCCGAATACATTCCCATCCAGAATTCCGTCCCCAATGTGAATGACAAGTATTCAGTTAATCAGTTGCCTCCTTGGTTAATCATTTGTCGCTCTGACCTCGACAACTCACGAACCAGTGTTTCAGAAACTGCAGAAAGGCCATTTGAAGACGCCAACTCGGTTCCCCAAGCGGGAATGGATCACCCCAAGCCCCGGTAAGGCGGCCGAATACATTCCCATCCAGAATTCCGTCCCCAATGTGAATGAAAAGCATTCAGTTAATCAGTTGCCTGCTTGATTAATCATTTGTCGCTCTGACCTCGACAACTCATGAACCAGTGTTTCAGAAACTGCACAAAGGCGATTTGACGACCACAACTCGGTTCCCCAAGCGGGAAAGGATCACCCCAAGCCCCGATAAGGCGGCCAAATACATTCCCATCCAGAATTCCGTCCACAATGTGAATGACAAGTATTCAGTTATTCAGTTGCCTCCTTGGTTAATCATTTGTCGCTCTGACCTCGACAACTCATTAACCAGTGTTTCAGAAACTGCACAAAGGCCATTTGACCACCCCAACTCGGTTCCCCAAGCGGGAATGGAGCACCCCAAGCCCCGGTAAGGCGGCCGAATACATTCCCATCCATAATTCCGTCCCCAATGTGAATGACAAGTATTCAGTTAATCAGTTGCCTGCTTGTTTAATCATTTGTCGCTCTGACCTCGACAACTCATGAACCAGTGTTTCAGAAACTGCACAAAGTCCATTTGACCGCCCCAACTCGGTTCCCCAAGCGGGAATGGAGCACCCCAAGCCCCGGTAAGGCGGCCGAATACATTCCCATCCAGAATTCCGTCCCCAATGTGAATGACAAGTATTCAGTTATTCAGTTGCCTGCTTGGTTATTCATTTGTCGCTCTGACCATGACAACTCATGAACCAGTGTTTCAGAAACTGCACAAAGGCCATTTGACGACCCCAACTCGGTTCCCCAAGCGGTAATGGAGCACCCCAAGCCCCGGTAAGGCGGCCGAATACATTCCCATCCAGAATTCCATCCCCAATGAGAATGACAAGTATACAGTTAATCAGTTGCATCCTTGGTTAATCATTTGTCGCTTTGACCTCGAAACTCACTAACCAGTGTTTCAGAAATTGCACAAAGGCCATTTCACCACCCCAACTCGGTTCCCCAAGCGGGAATGGAGCACCCCAAGCCCCGGTAACGCGGCCGAATACATTCCCATCCAGAATTCCGTCCCCAATGTGAATGACAATATTCAGTTAATCAGTTGCCTCCTTGGTTAATCATTTGTCGCTCTGACCTCGACAACTCACTAACCAGTGTTTCAGAAACTGCACAAAGGCCATTTGACCACCCCAACTCGGTTCCCCAAGCGGGAATGAAGCACCCCAAGCACCGGTAATGCGGCCGAATACATTCCCATCCAGAATTCCGTCCCATTGTGAATGACAAGTATTCAGTTAATCAGTTGCCTCCTTGGTTAATCATTTGTCGCTCTGACCTCGACAACTCATTAACCAGTGTTTCAGAAACTGCACAAAGGCCATTTGACCACCCCAACTCGGTTCCCCAAGCGGGAATGGAGCATCCCAAGCCCCGGTAATGTGGCCGAATACATTCCCATCCAGAATTCCGTCCCCAATGTGAATGACAAGTATTCAGTTACTCAGTTGCCTGCTTGGTTAAACATTTGTCGCACTGACCTCGACAACTCATTAACCAGTGTTTCAGAAACTGCACAAAGACCATTTGACGACCCCAACTCGGTTCCCCAAGCGGGAATGGAGCACCCCAAGCCCCGGTAAGGCGGCCGAATACGTTCCCATCCAGAATTCCGTCCCCATTGTGAATGACAAATATTCAGTTAATCAGTTGCCTGCTTGGTTAATCATTTGTCGCTCTGACCTCGACAACTCATTAACCAGTGTTTCAAAAAATGCAGAAAGGCCATTTGAAGACCCCAACTCGGTTCCCCAAGCGGGAATGGAGCACCCCAAGTCCCGGGAAGGCGGCCGAATGCATTCCCATCCAGAATTCCGTCCCCAATGTGAATGACAAGTATTCAGTAAATCAGTTGCCTCCTTGGTTAATCATTTGTCGCTCTGACCTCGACAACTCATTAACCAATGTTTCAGAAACTGCACAAAGGCCATTTGACCACCCCAACTCGGTTCCCCAAGCGGGAATGGAGCACCCCAAGCCCCGGTAATGCGGCCGAATACATTCCCATCCAGAATTCCGCCCCAATGTGAATGACAAGTATTCAGTTAATCAGTTGCCTGCTTGTTTAATCATTTGTCGCTCTGACCTCGACAACTCATGAACCAGTGTTTCAGAAACTGCACAAAGGCCATTTGACCACCCCAACTCGGTTCCCCAAGCGGGAATGGAGCACCCCAAGCCCCGGTAAGGCGGCCGAATACATTCCCATCCAGAATTCCGTCCCCAATGTGAATGACAAGTATTCAGTGAATCAGTTGCCTGCTTGGTTATTCATTTGTCGCTCTGACCTCGACAACTCATGAACCAGTGTTTCAGAAACTGCACAAAGGCCATTTGACGACCACAACTCGGTTCCCCAAGCGGGAATGGATCACCCCAAGCCCCGGTAAGGCGGCCGAATACATTCCCATCCAGCATTCCGCCCCCAATGTGAATGACAAGTATTCAGTTGATCAGCTGCCTGCTTGGTTAATCATTTGTCGCTCTGAACTCGACAACTCATTAACCAGTGTTTCAGAAACTGCACAAAGGCCATTTGACGACCCCAACTCGGTTCCCCAAGCAGAAATGGAGCACCCCAAGCCCCGGTAAGGCGGCCGAATACATTCTCATCCAGAATGCCGTCCCCAATGTGAATGACAAGTTTTCAGTTAATCAGTTGCCTGCTTGGTTAATCATTTGTCGCTCTGACCTCGACAACTCACTAACCAGTGTTTCAGAAACTGCAGAAAGGCCATTTGACGACCACAACTCGCCTCCCCAAGCGGGAAAGGATCACCCCAAGCCCCGGTAAGGCGGCCGAATACATTCCCATCCAGAATTCCGTCCACAATGTGAATGACAAGTATTCAGTTATTCAGTTGCCTCCTTGGTTAATCATTTGTCGCTCTGACCTCGACAACTCATTAACCAGTGTTTCAGAAACTGCACAAAGGCCATTTGACCACCCCAACTCGGTTCCCCAAGCGGGAATGGAGCACCCCAAGCCCCGGTAATGCGGCCGAATAAATTCCCATCCAGAATTCCGTCCCCAATGTGAATGACAAGTATTCAGTTAATCAGTTGCCTGCTTGTTTAATCATTTGTCGCTCTGACCTCGACAACTCATGAACCAGTGTTTCAGAAACTGCACAAAGGCCATTTGACCACCCCAACTCGGTTCCCCAAGCGGGAATGGAGCACCCCAAGCCCCGGTAAGGCGGCCGAATACATTCCCATCCAGAATTCCGTCCCCAATGTGAATGACAAGTATTCAGTGAATCAGTTGCCTGCTTGGTTATTCATTTGTCGCTCTGACCTCGACAACTCATGAACCAGTGTTTCAGAAACTGCACAAAGGCCATTTGACGACCACAACTCGGTTCCCCAAGCGGGAATGGATCACCCCAAGCCCCGGTAAGGCGGCCGAATACATTCCCATCCAGAATTCCGCCCCCAATGTGAATGACAAGTATTCAGTTGATCAGCTGCCTGCTTGGTTAATCATTTGTCGCTCTGAACTCGACAACTCATTAACCAGTGTTTCAGAAACTGCACAAAGGCCATTTGACGACCCCAACTCGGTTCCCCAAGCGGAAATGGAGCACCCCAAGCCCCGGTAAGGCGGCCGAATACATTCCCATCCAGAATTCCGTCCCTAATGTGAATGACAAGTATTCAGTTAATCAGTTGCCTCCTTGGTTAATCATTTGTCGCTTTGACCTCGAAACTCACTAATCAGTGTTTCAGAAACTGCACAAAGGCCATTTGACCACCACAACTCGGTTCCCCAAGCGGGAATGGAGCACCCCAAGCCCCGGTAACGCGGCCGAATACATTCCCATACAGAATTCCGTCCCCAATGTGAATGACAAGTATTCAGTTAATCAGTTGCCTCCTTGGTTAATCATTTGTCGCTCTGACCTCGACAACTCATTAACCAGCGTTTCAGAAACTGCACAAAGGCCATTTCACCACCCCAACTCGGTTCCCCAAGCGGGAATGGAGCACCCCAAGCCCCGGTAAGGTGGCCGAATACATTCCCATCCAGAATTCCGTCCCCAATGTGAATGACAAGTATTCAGTTAATCAGTTGCCTGCTTGGTTAATCATTTGTCGCACTGACCTAGACAACTCATTAACGAGTGTTTCAGAAACTGCACAAAGGCCATTTGACGACACGAACTCGGTTCCCCAAGCGGGAATGGAGCACCCCAAGCCCCGGTAAGGCGGCCGAATACGTTCCCATCCAGAATTCCGTCCCCATTGTGAATGACAAGTATTCAGTTCATCAGTTGCCTGCTTGGTTAATCATTTGTCGCTCTGACCTCGACAACTCATTAACCAGTGTTTCAGAAACTGCACAAAGGCCATTTGACGACCACAACTCGGTTCCCCAAGCGGGAATGGAGCACCGCAAGCCCCGGTAAGGCGGCCGAATACATTCACATCCAGAATTCCGTTCCCAATGTGAATGACAAGTATTCAGTTAATCAGTTGCCTCCTTGGTGAATCAATTGCCGCTCTGACCTCGACAACTCATTAACCAGTGTTTCAGAAACTGCGCAAAGGCCATTTGACGACCACAACTCGGTTCCCCAAGCGGGAATGGAGCACCCCAAGCCCCGGTAAGGCGTCCGAATACATTCCCATCCAGGATTCCGTCCCCAATGTGAATGACAAGTATTCAGTTAATCAGTTGCCTCCTTGGTTACTCATTTGTCGCTCTGACCTCAACAACTCAATAACCAGTGTTTCAGAAACTGCACAAAGGCCATTTGACCACCCCAACTCGGTTCCCCAAGCGGGAATGGAGCACCCCAAGCCCAGGTAAGGGGGCCGAATACAGTCCCATCCGGAATTCCGTCCCCAATGTGAATGACAAGTTTTCAGTTAATCAGTTGCCTGCTTGGTTAATCATTTGTCGCTCTGACCTCGACAACTCACTAACCACTGTTTCAGAAACTGCACAAAGGCCATTTGACGACCACAACTCGCTTCCCCAAGCGGGAATGGAGCACCCCAAGCCCCGGTAAGGCGGCCGAATACATTCCCATCCAGAATTCCGTCCCCAACATGAATGACAAGTATTCAGTTAATCAGTTGCCTCCTTGGTTAATCATTTGTCGCTCTGACCTCGACAACTCACTAACCAGTGTTTCAGAAACTGCACAAAGGCCATTTGGCGACCCCAACTCGGCTCCCCAAGCGGGAATGGAGCACCCCAAGCCCCGGTAAGGCGGCCGAATACATTCCCATCCAGAATTCCGTCCCCAATGTGAATGACAAGTATTCAGTTAATCAGTTGCCTGCTTGTTTAATCATTTGTCGCTCTGACCTCGACAACTCATTAACCAGTGTTTCAGAAACTGCACAAAGGCCATTTGACCACCCCAACTCGGCTCCCCAAGCGGGAATGGAGCACCTCAAGCCCCGGTAAGGCGGCCGAATACATTCCCATCCAGAATTCCGTCCCCAATGTGAATGACAAGTATTCAGTTAATCAGTTGCCTGCTTGTTTAATCATTTGTCGCTCTGACCTCGACAACTCATTAACCAGTGTTTCAGAAACTGCACAAAGGCGATTTGACGACCACAACTCGGTTCCCCAAGCGGGAAAGGATCACCCCAAGCACCGGTAAGGCGGCCGAATACATTCCCATCCAGAATTCCGCCCCCAATGTGAATGACAAGTATTCAGTTGATCAGCTGCCTGCTTGGTTAGTCATTTGTCGCTCTGAACTCGACAACTCATTAACCAGTGTTTCAGAAACTGCACAAAGGCCATTTGACGACCCCAACACGTTTCCCCAAGCGGGAATGGAGCACCCCAAGCCCCGGTAAGGCGGCCGAATACATTCCCATCCAGAATTCCGTCCCTAATGTGAATGACAAGTATTCAGTTAATCAGTTGCCTCCTTGGTTAATCATTTGTCGCTTTAACCTCGAAACTCACTAACCAGTGTTTCAGAAACTGCACAAAGGCCATTTGACCACCCCAACTCGGTGCCCCAAGCGGGAATGGAGCACCCCAAGCCCCGGTAACGCGGCCGAATACATTCCCATCCAGAATTCCGTCCCCAATGTGAATGACAAGTATTCAGTTCATCAGTTGCCTCCTTGGTTAATCATTTGTCGCTCTGACCTCGACAACTCATTAACCAGTGTTTCAGAAACTGCACAAAGGCCATTTGACCACCCCAACTCGGTTCCCCAAGCGGGAATGGAGCACCACAAGCCCCGGTAAGGTGGCCGAATACATTCCCATCCAGAATTCCGTCCCCAATGTGAATGACAAGTATTCAGTTAATCAGTTGCCTGCTTGGTTAATCATTTGTCGCACTGACCTCGACAACTCATTAACGAGTGTTTCAGAAACTGCACAAAGGCCATTTGACGACCCGAACTCGGATCCCCAAGCGGGAATGGAGCACCCCAAGCCCCGGTAAGGCGGCCGAATACGTTCCCATCCAGAATTCCGTCCCCATTGTGAATGACAAGTATTCAGTTACTCAGTTGCCTGCTTGGTTAATCATTTGTCGCTCTGACCTCGACAACTCATTAACCAGTGTTTCAGAAACTGCACAAAGGCCATTTGACGACCACAACTCGGTTCCCCAAGCGGGAATGGAGCACCGCAAGCCCCGGTAAGGCGGCCGAATACATTCCCATCCAGAATTCCGTTCCCAATGTGAATGACAAGTATTCAGTTAATCAGTTGCCTCCTTGGTTAGTCAATTGCCGCTCTGACCTCGACAACTCATTAACCAGTGTTTCAGAAACTGCACAAAGGCCATTTGACGACCCCAACTCGGTTCCCCAAGTGGGAATGGAGCACCCCAAGCCCCGGTAAGGCGGCCGAATACATTCCCATCCAGAATTCCGTCCCCAATGTGAATGACAAGTATTCAGTTAATCAGTTGCCTGCTTGTTTAATCATTTGTCGCTCTGACCTCGACAACTCATTAACCAATGTTTCAGAAACTGCACAAAGGCCATTTGACCACCCCAACTCGGTTTCCCAAGCGGGAATGGAGCTCCCCAAGCCCCGGTAAGGCGGCCGAATACATTCCCATCCAGAATTCCGTCCCCAATGTGAATGACAAGCATTCAGTGAATCAGTTGCCTGCTTGGTTAATCATTTGTCGCTCTGACCTCGACAACTCATGAACCAGTGTTTCAGAAACTGCACAAAGGCGATTTGACGACCACAACTCGGTTCCCCAAGCGGGAAAGGATCAGCCCAAGCCCCGGTAAGGCGGCCGAATACATTCCCATCCAGAATTCCGTCCACAATGTGAATGACAAGTATTCAGTTATTCAGTTGCCTCCTTGGTTAATCATTTGTCGCTCTGACCTCGACAACTCATTAACCAATGTTTCAGAAACTGCACAAAGGCCATTTGACCACCCCAACTCGGTTCCCCAAGCGGGAATGGAGCACCCCAAGCCCCAGTAATGCGGCCGAATACATTCCCATCCAGAATTCCGTCCCCAATGTGAATGACAAGTATTCAGTGAATCAGTTGCCTGCTTGGTTATTCATTTGTCGCTCTGACCTCGACAACTCATGAACCAGTGTTTCAGAAACTGCACAAAGGCCATTTGACGACCACAACTCGGTTCCCCAAGCGGGAATGGATCACCCCAAGCCCCGGTAAGGCGGCCGAATACTTTCCCATCCAGCATTCCGCCCCCAATGTGAATGACAAGTATTCAGTTGATCAGCTGCCTGCTTGGTTAATCATTTGTCGCTCTGAACTCGACAACTCATTAACCAGTGTTTCAGAAACTGCACAAAGGCCATTTGACGACCCCAACTCGGTTCCCCAAGCAGAAATGGAGCACCCCAAGCCCCGGTAAGGCGGCCGAATACATTCTCATCCAGAATGCCGTCCCCAATGTGAATGACAAGTTTTCAGTTAATCAGTTGCCTGCTTGGTTAATCATTTGTCGCTCTGACCTCGACAACTCACTAACCAGTGTTTCAGAAACTGCAGAAAGGCCATTTGACGACCACAACTCGCTTCCCCAAGCGGGAAAGGATCACCCCAAGCCCCGGTAAGGCGGCCGAATACATTCCCATCCAGAATTCCGTCCACAATGTGAATGACAAGTATTCAGTTATTCAGTTGCCTCCTTGGTTAATCATTTGTCGCTCTGACCTCGACAACTCATTAACCAGTGTTTCAGAAACTGCACAAAGGCCATTTGACCACCCCAACTCGGTTCCCCAAGCGGGAATGGAGCACCCCAAGCCCCGGTAATGCGGCCGAATAAATTCCCATCCAGAATTCCGTCCCCAATGTGAATGACAAGTATTCAGTTAATCAGTTGCCTGCTTGTTTAATCATTTGTCGCTCTGACCTCGACAACTCATGAACCAGTGTTTCAGAAACTGCACAAAGGCCATTTGACCACCCCAACTCGGTTCCCCAAGCGGGAATGGAGCACCCCAAGCCCCGGTAAGACGGCCGAATACATTCCCATCCAGAATTCCGTCCCCAATGTGAATGACAAGTATTCAGTGAATCAGTTGCCTGCTTGGTTATTCATTTGTCGCTCTGACCTCGACAACTCATGAACCAGTGTTTCAGAAACTGCACAAAGGCCATTTGACGACCACAACTCGGTTCCCCAAGCGGGAATGGATCACCCCAAGCCCCGGTAAGGCGGCCGAATACATTCCCATCCAGAATTCCGTCCCTAATGTGAATGACAAGTATTCAGTTAATCAGTTGCCTCCTTGGTTAATCATTTGTCGCTTTGACCTCGAAACTCACTAATCAGTGTTTCAGAAACTGCACAAAGGCCATTTGACCACCCCAACTCGGTTCCCCAAGCGGGAATGGAGCACCCCAAGCCCCGGTAACGCGGCCGAATACATTCCCATACAGAATTCCGTCCCCAATGTGAATGACAAGTATTCAGTTAATCAGTTGCCTCCTTGGTTAATCATTTGTCGCTCTGACCTCGACAACTCATTAACCAGCGTTTCAGAAACTGCACAAAGGCCATTTCACCACCCCAACTCGGTTCCCCAAGCGGGAATGGAGCACCCCAAGCCCCGGTAAGGTGGCCGAATACATTCCCATCCAGAATTCCGTCCCCAATGTGAATGACAAGTATTCAGTTAATCAGTTGCCTGCTTGGTTAATCATTTGTCGCACTGACCTAGACAACTCATTAACGAGTGTTTCAGAAACTGCACAAAGGCCATTTGACGACACGAACTCGGTTCCCCAAGCGGGAATGGAGCACCGCAAGCCCCGGTAAGGCGGCCGAATACATTCACATCCAGAATTCCGTTCCCAATGTGAATGACAAGTATTCAGTTAATCAGTTGCCTCCTTGGTGAATCAATTGCCGCTCTGACCTCGACAACTCAATAACCAGTGTTTCAGAAACTGCACAAAGGCCATTTGACCACCACAACTCGGTTCCCCAAGCGGGAATGGAGCACCCCAAGCCCCAGTAATGCGGCCGAATACATTCCCATCCAGAATTCCGTCCCCAATGTGAATGACAAGTATTCAGTGAATCAGTTGCCTGCTTGGTTATTCATTTGTCGCTCTGACCTCGACAACTCATGAACCAGTGTTTCAGAAACTGCACAAAGGCCATTTGACGACCACAACTCGGTTCCCCAAGCGGGAATGGATCACCCCAAGCCCCGGTAAGGCGGCCGAATACTTTCCCATCCAGCATTCCGCCCCCAATGTGAATGACAAGTATTCAGTTGATCAGCTGCCTGCTTGGTTAATCATTTGTCGCTCTGAACTCGACAACTCATTAACCAGTGTTTCAGAAACTGCACAAAGGCCATTTGACGACCCCAACTCGGTTCCCCAAGCAGAAATGGAGCACCCCAAGCCCCGGTAAGGCGGCCGAATACATTCTCATCCAGAATGCCGTCCCCAATGTGAATGACAAGTTTTCAGTTAATCAGTTGCCTGCTTGGTTAATCATTTGTCGCTCTGACCTCGACAACTCACTAACCAGTGTTTCAGAAACTGCAGAAAGGCCATTTGACGACCACAACTCGCTTCCCCAAGCGGGAAAGGATCACCCCAAGCCCCGGTAAGGCGGCCGAATACATTCCCATCCAGAATTCCGTCCACAATGTGAATGACAAGTATTCAGTTATTCAGTTGCCTCCTTGGTTAATCATTTGTCGCTCTGACCTCGACAACTCATTAACCAGTGTTTCAGAAACTGCACAAAGGCCATTTGACCACCCCAACTCGGTTCCCCAAGCGGGAATGGAGCACCCCAAGCCCCGGTAATGCGGCCGAATAAATTCCCATCCAGAATTCCGTCCCCAATGTGAATGACAAGTATTCAGTTAATCAGTTGCCTGCTTGTTTAATCATTTGTCGCTCTGACCTCGACAACTCATGAACCAGTGTTTCAGAAACTGCACAAAGGCCATTTGACCACCCCAACTCGGTTCCCCAAGCGGGAATGGAGCACCCCAAGCCCCGGTAAGACGGCCGAATACATTCCCATCCAGAATTCCGTCCCCAATGTGAATGACAAGTATTCAGTGAATCAGTTGCCTGCTTGGTTATTCATTTGTCGCTCTGACCTCGACAACTCATGAACCAGTGTTTCAGAAACTGCACAAAGGCCATTTGACGACCACAACTCGGTTCCCCAAGCGGGAATGGATCACCCCAAGCCCCGGTAAGGCGGCCGAATACATTCCCATCCAGAATTCCGTCCCTAATGTGAATGACAAGTATTCAGTTAATCAGTTGCCTCCTTGGTTAATCATTTGTCGCTTTGACCTCGAAACTCACTAATCAGTGTTTCAGAAACTGCACAAAGGCCATTTGACCACCCCAACTCGGTTCCCCAAGCGGGAATGGAGCACCCCAAGCCCCGGTAACGCGGCCGAATACATTCCCATACAGAATTCCGTCCCCAATGTGAATGACAAGTATTCAGTTAATCAGTTGCCTCCTTGGTTAATCATTTGTCGCTCTGACCTCGACAACTCATTAACCAGCGTTTCAGAAACTGCACAAAGGCCATTTCACCACCCCAACTCGGTTCCCCAAGCGGGAATGGAGCACCCCAAGCCCCGGTAAGGTGGCCGAATACATTCCCATCCAGAATTCCGTCCCCAATGTGAATGACAAGTATTCAGTTAATCAGTTGCCTGCTTGGTTAATCATTTGTCGCACTGACCTAGACAACTCATTAACGAGTGTTTCAGAAACTGCACAAAGGCCATTTGACGACACGAACTCGGTTCCCCAAGCGGGAATGGAGCACCGCAAGCCCCGGTAAGGCGGCCGAATACATTCACATCCAGAATTCCGTTCCCAATGTGAATGACAAGTATTCAGTTAATCAGTTGCCTCCTTGGTGAATCAATTGCCGCTCTGACCTCGACAACTCAATAACCAGTGTTTCAGAAACTGCACAAAGGCCATTTGACCACCACAACTCGGTTCCCCAAGCGGGAATGGAGCACCCCAAGCCCCGGTAAGGGGGCCGAATACATTCCCATCCGGAATTCCGTCCCCAATGTGAATGACAAGTATTCAGTTAATCAGTTGCCTCCTTGGTTAATCATTTGTCGCTCTGACCTCGACAACTCACTAACCAGTGTTTCAGAAACTGCAGAAAGGCCATTTGACGACCACAACTCGCTTCCCCAAGCGGGAATGGAGCACCCCAAGCCCCGGTAAGGCGGCCGAATACATTCCCATCCAGAATTCCGTCCCCAATGTGAATGACAAGTATTCAGTTAATCAGTTGCCTCCTTGGTTAATCATTTGTCGCTCTGACCTCGACAACTCACTAACCAGTGTTTCAGAAACTGCACAAAGGCCATTTGACGACCCCAACTCGGTTCCCCAAGTGGGAATGGAGCACCCCAAGCCCCGGTAAGGCGGCCGAATACATTCCCATCCAGAATTCCGTCCCCAATGTGAATGACAAGCATTCAGTGAATCAGTTGCCTGCTTGGTTAATCATTTGTCGCTCTGACCTCGACAACTCATGAACCAGTGTTTCAGAAACTGCACAAAGGCGATTTGACGACCACAACTCGGTTCCCCAAGCGGGAAAGGATCACCCCAAGCCCCGGTAAGGCGGCCGAATACATTCCCATCCAGAATTCCGTCCACAATGTGAATGACAAGTATTCAGTTATTCAGTTGCCTCCTTGGTTAATCATTTGTCGCTCTGACCTCGACAACTCATTAACCAATGTTTCAGAAACTGCACAAAGGCCATTTGACCACCCCAACTCGGTTCCCCAAGCGGGAATGGAGCACCCCAAGCCCCGGTAATGCGGCCGAATACATTCCCATCCAGAATTCCGCCCCAATGTGAATGACAAGTATTCAGTTAATCAGTTGCCTGCTTGTTTAATCATTTGTCGCTCTGACCTCGACAACTCATGAACCTGTGTTTCAGAAACTGCACAAAGGCCATTTGACCACCCCAACTCGGTTCCCCAAGCGGGAATGGAGCACCCCAAGCCCCGGTAAGGCGGCCGAATACATTCCCATCCAGAATTCCGTCCCCAATGTGAATGACAAGTATTCAGTGAATCAGTTGCCTGCTTGGTTATTCATTTGTCGCTCTGACCTCGACAACTCATGAACCAGTGTTTCAGAAACTGCACAAAGGCCATTTGACGACCACAACTCGGTTCCCCAAGCGGGAATGGATCACCCCAAGCCCCGGTAAGGCGGCCGAATACATTCCCATCCAGCATTCTGCCCCCAATGTGAATGACAAGTATTCAGTTGATCAGCTGCCTGCTTGGTTAATCATTTGTCGCTCTGAACTCGACAACTCATTAACCAGTGTTTCAGAAACTGCACAAAGGCCATTTGACGACCCCAACTCGGTTCCCCAAGCAGAAATGGAGCACCCCAAGCCCCGGTAAGGCGGCCGAATACATTCTCATCCAGAATGCCGTCCCCAATGTGAATGACAAGTTTTCAGTTAATCAGTTGCCTGCTTGGTTAATCATTTGTCGCTCTGACCTCGACAACTCACTAACCAGTGTTTCAGAAACTGCAGAAAGGCCATTTGACGACCACAACTCGCCTCCCCAAGCGGGAAAGGATCACCCCAAGCCCCGGTAAGGCGGCCGAATACATTCCCATCCAGAATTCCGTCCACAATGTGAATGACAAGTATTCAGTTAATCAGTTGCCTCCTTGGTTCATCATTTGTCGCTCTGACCTCGACAACTCATTAACCAGTGTTTCAGAAACAGCACAAAGGCCATTTGACCACCCCAACTCGGTTCCCCAAGCGGGAATGGAGCACCCCAAGCCCCGGTAATGCGGCCGAATAAATTCCCATCCAGAATTCCGTCCCCAATGTGAATGACAAGTATTCAGTTAATCAGTTGCCTGCTTGTTTAATCATTTGTCGCTCTGACCTCGACAACTCATGAACCAGTGTTTCAGAAACTGCACAAAGGCCATTTGACCACCCCAACTCGGTTCCCCAAGCGGGAATGGAGCACCCCAAGCCCCGGTAAGGCGGCCGAATACATTCCCATCCAGAATTCCGTCCCCAATGTGAATGACAAGTATTCAGTGAATCAGTTGCCTGCTTGGTTATTCATTTGTCGCTCTGACCTCGACAACTCATGAACCAATGTTTCAGAAACTGCACAAAGGCCATTTGACGACCACAACTCGGTTCCCCAAGCGGGAATGGATCACCCCAAGCCCCGGTAAGGCGGCCGAATACATTCCCATCCAGAATTCCGCCCCCAATGTGAATGACAAGTATTCAGTTGATCAGCTGCCTGCTTGGTTAATCATTTGTCGCTCTGAACTCGACAACTCATTAACCAGTGTTTCAGAAACTGCACAAAGGCCATTTGACGACCCCAACTCGGTTCCCCAAGCGGAAATGGAGCACCCCAAGCCCCGGTAAGGCGGCCGAATACATTCCCATCCAGAATTCCGTCCCTAATGTGAATGACAAATATTCAGTTAATCAGTTGCCTCCTTGGTTAATCATTTGTCGCTTTGACCTCGAAACTCACTAATCAGTGTTTCAGAAACTGCACAAAGGCCATTTGACCACCCCAACTCGGTTCCCCAAGCGGGAATGGAGCACCCCAAGCCCCGGTAACGCGGCCGAATACATTCCCATACAGAATTCCGTCCCCAATGTGAATGACAAGTATTCAGTTAATCAGTTGCCTCCTTGGTTAATCATTTGTCGCTCTGACCTCGACAACTCATTAACCAGCGTTTCAGAAACTGCACAAAGGCCATTTCACCACCCCAACTCGGTTCCCCAAGCGGGAATGGAGCACCCCAAGCCCAGGTAAGGTGGCCGAATACATTCCCATCCAGAATTCCGTCCCCAATGTGAATGACAAGTATTCAGTTAATCAGTTGCCTGCTTGGTTAATCATTTGTCGCACTGACCTAGACAACTCATTAACGAGTGTTTCAGAAACTGCACAAAGGCCATTTGACGACACGAACTCGGTTCCCCAAGCGGGAATGGAGCACCCCAAGCCCCGGTAAGGCGGCCGAATACGTTCCCATCCAGAATTCCGTCCCCATTGTGAATGACAAGTATTCAGTTCATCAGTTGCCTGCTTGGTTAATCATTTGTCGCTCTGACCTCGACAACTCATTAACCAGTGTTTCAGAAACTGCACAAAAGCCATTTGACGACCACAACTCGGTTCCCCAAGCGGGAATGGAGCACCGCAAGCCCCGGTAAGGCGGCCGAATACATTCACATCCAGAATTCCGTTCCCAATGTGAATGACAAGTATTCAGTTAATCAGTTGCCTCCTTGGTGAATCAATTGCCGCTCTGACCTCGACAACTCATTAACCAGTGTTTCAGAAACTGCACAAAGGCCATTTGACGACCACAACTCGGTTCCCCAAGCGGGAATGGAGCACCCCAAGCCCCGGTAAGGCGTCCGAATACATTCCCATCCAGGATTCCGTCCCCAATGTGAATGACAAGTATTCAGTTACTCAGTTGCCTCCTTGGTTACTCATTTGTCGCTCTGACCTCAACAACTCAATAACCAGTGTTTCAGAAACTGCACAAAGGCCATTTGACCACCCCAACTCGGTTCCCCAAGCGGGAATGGAGCACCCCAAGCCCAGGTAAGGGGGCCGAATACATTCCCATCCGGAATTCCGTCCCCAATGTGAATGACAAGTTTTCAGTTAATCAGTTGCCTGCTTGGTTAATCATTTGTCGCTCTGACCTCGACAACTCACTAACCACTGTTTCAGAAACTGCACAAAGGCCATTTGACGACCACAACTCGCTTCCCCAAGCGGGAATGGAGCACCCCAAGCCCCGGTAAGGCGGCCGAATACATTCCCATCCAGAATTCCGTCCCCAACATGAATGACAAGTATTCAGTTAATCAGTTGCCTCCTTGGTTAATCATTTGTCGCTCTGACCTCGACAACTCACTAACCAGTGTTTCAGAAACTGCACAAAGGCCATTTGGCGACCCCAACTCGGCTCCCCAAGCGGGAATGGAGCACCCCAAGCCCCGGTAAGGCGGCCGAATACATTCCCATCCAGAATTCCGTCCCCAATGTGAATGACAAGTATTCAGTTAATCAGTTGCCTGCTTGTTTAATCATTTGTCGCTCTGACCTCGACAACTCATTAACCAGTGTTTCAGAAACTGCACAAAGGCCATTTGACCACCCCAACTCGGCTCCCCAAGCGGGAATGGAGCACCTCAAGCCCCGGTAAGGCGGCCGAATACATTCCCATCCAGAATTCCGTCCCCAATGTGAATGACAAGTATTCAGTTAATCAGTTGCCTGCTTGTTTAATCATTTGTCGCTCTGACCTCGACAACTCATTAACCAGTGTTTCAGAAACTGCACAAAGGCCATTTGACCACCCCAACTCGGTTCCCCAAGCGGGAATGGAGCACCCCAAGCCCCGGTAAGGCGGCCGAATACATTCCCATCCAGAATTCCGTCCCCAATGTGAATGACAAGCATTCAGTTAATCAGTTGCCTGCTTGGTTAATCATTTGTCGCTCTGACCTCGACAACTCATGAACCAGTGTTTCAGAAACTGCACAAAGGCGATTTGACGACCACAACTCGGTTCCCCAAGCGGGAAAGGATCACCCCAAGCACCGGTAAGGCGGCCGAATACATTCCCATCCAGAATTCCGCCCCCAATGTGAATGACAAGTATTCAGTTGATCAGCTGCCTGCTTGGTTAGTCATTTGTCGCTCTGAACTCGACAACTCATTAACCAGTGTTTCAGAAACTGCACAAAGGCCATTTGACGACCCCAACACGGTTCCCCAAGCGGGAATGGAGCACCCCAAGCCCCGGTAAGGCGGCCGAATACATTCCCATCCAGAATTCCGTCCCTAATGTGAATGACAAGTATTCAGTTGATCAGTTGCCTCCTTGGTTAATCATTTGTCGCTTTGACCTCGAAACTCACTAACCAGTGTTTCAGAAACTGCACAAAGGCCATTTGACCACCCCAACTCGGTGCCCCAAGCGGGAATGGAGCACCCCAAGCCCCGGTAACGCGGCCGAATACATTCCCATCCAGAATTCCGTCCCCAATGTGAATGACAAGTATTCAGTTCATCAGTTGCCTCCTTGGTTAATCATTTGTCGCTCTGACCTCGACAACTCATTAACGAGTGTTTCAGAAACTGCACAAAGGCCATTTGACGACCCGAACTCGGATCCCCAAGCGGGAATGGAGCACCCCAAGCCCCGGTAAGGCGGCCGAATACGTTCCCATCCAGAATTCCGTCCCCATTGTGAATGACAAGTATTCAGTTACTCAGTTGCCTGCTTGGTTAATCATTTGTCGCTCTGACCTCGACAACTCATGAACCAGTGTTTCAGAAACTGCACAAAGGCGATTTGACGACCACAACTCGGTTCCCCAAGCGGGAAAGGATCACCCCAAGCCCCGGTAAGGCGGCCGAATACATTCCCATCCAGAATTCCGTCCACAATGTGAATGACAAGTATTCAGTTATTCAGTTGCCTCCTTGGTTAATCATTTGTCGCTCTGACCTCGACAACTCATTAACCAATGTTTCAGAAACTGCACAAAGGCCATTTGACCACCCCAACACGGTTCCCCAAGCGGGAATGGAGCACCCCAAGCCCCAGTAATGCGGCCGAATACATTCCCATCCAGAATTCCGTCCCCAATGTGAATGACAAGTATTCAGTGAATCAGTTGCCTGCTTGGTTATTCATTTGTCGCTCTGACCTCGACAACTCATGAACCAGTGTTTCAGAAACTGCACAAAGGCCATTTGACGACCACAACTCGGTTCCCCAAGCGGGAATGGATCACCCCAAGCCCCGGTAAGGCGGCCGAATACATTCCCATCCAGCATTCCGCCCCCAATGTGAATGACAAGTATTCAGTTGATCAGCTGCCTGCTTGGTTAATCATTTGTCGCTCTGAACTCGACAACTCATTAACCAGTGTTTCAGAAACTGCACAAAGGCCATTTGACGACCCCAACTCGGTTCCCCAAGCAGAAATGGAGCACCCCAAGCCCCGGTAAGGCGGCCGAATACATTCTCATCCAGAATGCCGTCCCCAATGTGAATGACAAGTTTTCAGTTAATCAGTTGCCTGCTTGGTTAATCATTTGTCGCTCTGACCTCGACAAATCACTAACCAGTGTTTCAGAAACTGCAGAAAGGCCATTTGACGACCACAACTCGCTTCCCCAAGCGGGAAAGGATCACCCCAAGCCCCGGTAAGGCGGCCGAATACATTCCCATCCAGAATTCCGTCCACAATGTGAATGACAAGTATTCAGTTATTCAGTTGCCTCCTTGGTTAATCATTTGTCGCTCTGACCTCGACAACTCATTAACCAGTGTTTCAGAAACTGCACAAAGGCCATTTGACCACCCCAACTCGGTTCCCCAAGCGGGAATGGAGCACCCCAAGCCCCGGTAATGCGGCCGAATAAATTCCCATCCAGAATTCCGTCCCCAATGTGAATGACAAGTATTCAGTTAATCAGTTGCCTGCTTGTTTAATCATTTGTCGCTCTGACCTCGACAACTCATGAACCAGTGTTTCAGAAACTGCACAAAGGCCATTTGACCACCCCAACTCGGTTCCCCAAGCGGGAATGGAGCACCCCAAGCCCCGGTAAGGCGGCCGAATACATTCCCATCCAGAATTCCGTCCCCAATGTGAATGACAAGTATTCAGTGAATCAGTTGCCTGCTTGGTTATTCATTTGTCGCTCTGACCTCGACAACTCATGAACCAGTGTTTCAGAAACTGCACAAAGGCCATTTGACGACCACAACTCGGTTCCCCAAGCGGGAATGGATCACCCCAAGCCCCGGTAAGGCGGCCGAATACATTCCCATCCAGAATTCCGCCCCCAATGTGAATGACAAGTATTCAGTTGATCAGCTGCCTGCTTGGTTAATCATTTGTCGCTCTGAACTCGACAACTCATTAACCAGTGTTTGAGAAACTGCACAAAGGCCATTTGACGACCCCAACTCGGTTCCCCAAGCGGAAATGGAGCACCCCAAGCCCCGGTAAGGCGGCCGAATACATTCCCATCCAGAATTCCGTCCCTAATGTGAATGACAAGTATTCAGTTAATCAGTTGCCTCCTTGGTTAATCATTTGTCGCTTTGACCTCGAAACTCACTAATCAGTGTTTCAGAAACTGCACAAAGGCCATTTGACCACCCCAACTCGGTTCCCCAAGCGGGAATGGAGCACCCCAAGCCCCGGTAACGCGGCCGAATACATTCCCATACAGAATTCCGTCCCCAATGTGAATGACAAGTATTCAGTTAATCAGTTGCCTCCTTGGTTAATCATTTGTCGCTCTGACCTCGACAACTCATTAACCAGCGTTTCAGAAACTGCACAAAGGCCATTTCACCACCCCAACTCGGTTCCCCAAGCGGGAATGGAGCACCCCAAGCCCCGGTAAGGTGGCCGAATACATTCCCATCCAGAATTCCTTCCCCAATGTGAATGACATGTATTCAGTTAATCAGTTGCCTGCTTGGTTAATCATTTGTCGCACTGACCTAGACAACTCATTAACGAGTGTTTCAGAAACTGCACAAAGGCCATTTGACGACACGAACTCGGTTCCCCAAGCGGGAATGGAGCACCCCAAGCCCCGGTAAGGCGGCCGAATACGTTCCCATCCAGAATTCCGTCCCCATTGTGAATGACAAGTATTCAGTTCATCAGTTGCCTGCTTGGTTAATCATTTGTCGCTCTGACCTCGTCAACTCATTAACCAGTGTTTCAGAAACTGCACAAAGGCCATTTGACGACCACAACTCGGTTCCCCAAGCGGGAATGGAGCACCGCAAGCCCCGGTAAGGCGGCCGAATACATTCACATCCAGAATTCCGTTCCCAATGTGAATGACAAGTATTCAGTTAATCAGTTGCCTCCTTGGTGAATCAATTGCCGCTCTGACCTCGACAACTCATTAACCAGTGTTTCAGAAACTGCACAAAGGCCATTTGACGACCACAACTCGGTTCCCCAAGCGGGAATGGAGCACCCCAAGCCCCGGTAAGGCGTCCGAATACATTCCCATCCAGGATTCCGTCCCCAATGTGAATGACAAGTATTCAGTTAATCAGTTGCCTCCTTGGTTACTCATTTGTCGCTCTGACCTCAACAACTCAATAACCAGTGTTTCAGAAACTGCACAAAGGCCATTTGACGACCACAACTCGCTTCCCCAAGCGGGAATGGAGCACCCCAAGCCCCGGTAAGGCGGCCGAATACATTCCCATCCAGAATTCCGTCCCCAACATGAATGACAAGTATTCAGTTAATCAGTTGCCTCCTTGGTTAATCATTTGTCGCTCTGACCTCGACAACTCACTAACCATTTTTTCAGAAACTGCACAAAGGCCATTTGGCGACCCCAACTCGGCTCCCCAAGCGGGAATGGAGCACCCCAAGCCCCGGTAAGGCGGCCGAATACATTCCCATCCAGAATTCCGTCCCCAATGTGAATGACAAGTATTCAGTTAATCAGTTGCCTGCTTGTTTAATCATTTGTCGCTCTGACCTCGACAACTCATTAACCAGTGTTTCAGAAACTGCACAAAGGCCATTTGACCACCCCAACTCGGCTCCCCAAGCGGGAATGGAGCACCTCAAGCCCCGGTAAGGCGGCCGAATACATTCCCATCCAGAATTCCGTCCCCAATGTGAATGACAAGTATTCAGTTAATCAGTTGCCTGCTTGTTTAATCATTTGTCGCTCTGACCTCGACAACTCATTAACCAGTGTTTCAGAAACTGCACAAAGGCCATTTGACCACCCCAACTCGGTTCCCCAAGCGGGAATGGAGCACCCCAAGCCCCGGTAAGGCGGCCGAATACATTCCCATCCAGAATTCCGTCCCCAATGTGAATGACAAGCATTCAGTTAATCAGTTGCCTGCTTGGTTAATCATTTGTCGCTCTGACCTCGACAACTCATGAACCAGTGTTTCAGAAACTGCACAAAGGCGATTTGACGACCACAACTCGGTTCCCCAAGCGGGAAAGGATCACCCCAAGCACCGGTAAGGCGGCCGAATACATTCCCATCCAGAATTCCGCCCCCAATGTGAATGACAAGTATTCAGTTGATCAGCTGCCTGCTTGGTTAGTCATTTGTCGCTCTGAACTCGACAACTCATTAACCAGTGTTTCAGAAACTGCACAAAGGCCATTTGACGACCCCAACACGGTTCCCCAAGCGGGAATGGAGCACCCCAAGCCCCGGTAAGGCGGCCGAATACATTCCCATCCAGAATTCCGTCCCTAATGTGAATGACAAGTATTCAGTTAATCAGTTGCCTCCTTGGTTAATCATTTGTCGCTTTGACCTCGAAACTCACTAACCAGTGTTTCAGAAACTGCACAAAGGCCATTTGACCACCCCAACTCGGTGCCCCAAGCGGGAATGGAGCACCCCAAGCCCCGGTAACGCGGCCGAATACATTCCCATCCAGAATTCCGTCCCCAATGTGAATGACAAGTATTCAGTTCATCAGTTGCCTCCTTGGTTAATCATTTGTCGCTCTGACCTCGACAACTCATTAACCAGTGTTTCAGAAACTGCACAAAGGCCATTTGACCACCCCAACTCGGTTCCCCAAGCGGGAATGGAGCACCACAAGCCCCGGTAAGGTGGCCGAATACATTCCCATCCAGAATTCCGTCCCCAATGTGAATGACAAGTATTGGGTTAATCAGTTGCCTGCTTGGTTAATCATTTGTCGCACTGACCTCGACAACTCATTAACGAGTGTTTCAGAAACTGCACAAAGGCCATTTGACGACCCGAACTCGGATCCCCAAGCGGGAATGGAGCACCCCAAACCCCGGTAAGGCGGCCGAATACGTTCCCATCCAGAATTCCGTCCCCATTGTGAATGACAAGTATTCAGTTACTCAGTTGCCTGCTTGGTTAATCATTTGTCGCTCTGACCTCGACAACTCATTAACCAGTGTTTCAGAAACTGCACAAAGGCCATTTGACGACCACAACTCGGTTCCCCAAGCGGGAATGGAGCACCCCAAGCCCCGGTAAGGCGTCCGAATACATTCCCATCCAGAATTCCGTCCCCAATGTGAATGACAATTATTCAGTTAATCAGTTGCCTCCTTGGTTAATCATTTGTCGCTCTGACCTCAACAACTCAATAACCAGTGTTTCAGAAACTGCACAAAGGCCATTTGACCACCCCAACTCGGTTCCCCAAGCGGGAATGGAGCACCCCAAGCCCCGGTAAGGCGGCCGAATACATTCTCCTCCAGAATTCCGTCCCCAATGTGAATGACAAGTTTTCAGTTAATCAGTTGCCTGCTTGGTTAATCATTTGTCGCTCTGACCTCGACAACTCACTAACCAGTGTTTCAAAAACTGCACAAAGGCCATTTGACGACCCCAACTCGCTTCCCCAAGCGGGAATGGAGCACCCAAGCCCCGGTAAGGCGGCCGAATAGATTCCCATCCAGAATTCCGCCCCAATGTGAATGACAAGTATTCAGTTAATCAGTTGCCTGCTTGTTTAATCATTTGTCGCTCTGACCTCGACAACTCATTAACCAGTGTATCAGAAACCGCAAAAAGGCCATTTGATCACCCCAACTCGGTTCCCCAAGCGGGAATGGAGCACCCCAAGCCCCGGTAAAGCGGCCGAATACATTCCCATCCAGAATTCCGTCCCCAATGTGAATGACAAGCATTCAGTTAATCAGTTGCCTGCTTGGTTAATCATTTGTCGCTCTGACCTCGACAACTCATGAACCAGTGTTTCAGAAACTGCACAAAGGCGATTTGACCACCCCAACTCGGTTCCCCAAGCGGGAATGGAGCACCCCAAGCCCCGGTAAGGCGGCCGAATACATTCCCATCCAGAATTCCGTCCACAATGTGAATGACAAGTATTCAGTTAATCAGTTGCCTGCTTGTTTAATCATTTGTCGCTCTGACCTCGACAACTCATGAACCAGTGTTTCAGAAACTGCACAAAGGCCATTTGAGCACCCCAACTCGGTTCCCCAAGCGGGAATGGAGCACCGCAAGTCCTGGTAAGGCGGCCGAATACATTCCCATCCAGAATTCCGTCCCCAATGTGAATGACAAGTATTCAGTTAATCAGTTGTCTGCTTGGTTATACATTTGTCGCTCTGACCTCGACAACTCATGAACCAATGTTTCAGAAAATGCACAAAGGCCATTTGACGACCACAACTCGGTTCCCCAAGCGGTAATGGATCACCCCAAGCCCCGGTAAGGCGGCCGAATACATTCCCATCCAGAATTCCGTTCCCAATGTGAATGACAAGTATTCAGTTAATCAGTTGCCTCCTTGGTTAATCATTTGCCGCTCTGACCTCGACAACTCATTAACCAGTGTTTCAGAAACTGCACAAAGGCCATTTGACGACCACAACTCGGTTTCCCAAGCGGGAATGGAGCACCCCAAGCCCCGGTAAGGCGTCCGAATACATTCCCATCCAGAATTCCGTCCCCAATGTGAATGACATGTATTCAGTTAATCAGTTGCCTCCTTGGTTAATCATTTGTCGCTCTGACCTCGACAACTCAGTAACCAGTGTTTCAGAAACTGCACAAAGGCCATTTGACGACCCCAACTCGGTTCCCCAAGCGGGAATGGATAACCCCAAGTCCCGGTAAGGCGGCCGAATACTTTCCCATCCAGAATTCCGTCCCCAATGTGAATGACAAGGATTCAGTTTATCAGTTGCCTGCTTGGTTCATCATTTGTCGCTCTGACCTCGACAGCTCATTAACCAGTATTTCAGAAACTGCACAATGGCCATTTGACGACCACAACTCGGTTCCCCAAGCGGGAATGGATCACCCCAAGCCCCGGTAAGGCGGCCGAATACATTCCCATCCAGAATTCCGTCCCCAATGTGAATGACAAGTATTCAGTTAATCAGTTGCCTCCTTGGTTTATCATTTGTCGCTCTGACCTCGACAACTCATTAACCAGTTTTCAGAAACTGCACAAAGGCCATTTGACGACCACAACTCGGTTCCCCAAGCGGGAATGGAGCACCCCAAGCCCCGGTAAGGCGGCCGAATACATTCCTATCCAGAATTCCGTCCCCAATGTGAATGACAAGTATTCAGTTAGTCAGTTGCCTCCTTGGTTAATCATTTGCCGCTCTGACTTCGACAACTCATTAACCAGTGTTTCAGAAACTGCACAAAGGCCATTTGACGACCCCAACTCGGTTCCCCAAGCGGGAATGGAGCACCCCAAGCCTCGGTAAGGCGGCCGAATACATTCCCATCCAGAATTCCGTCCCCAATGTGAATGACAAATATTCAGTTAATCAGTTGCCTGCTTGGTTAATCATTTGTTGCTCTGACCTCGACAACTCATTAACCAGTGTTTCAGAAACTGCACAAAGGACATTTGACGACCCCAACTCGCTTCCCCAAGCGGGAATGAAGCACCCCAAGCCCCGGTAAGGCGGCTGTAAACATTCCCATCCAGAATTCCGTCCCCCATGTGAATGACAAGTATTCAGTTAATCAGTTGCCTGCTTGGTTAATCATTTGTCGCTCTGACCTCGACAACTCAATAACCGGTGTTTCAGAAACTGCACAAAGGCCATTTGACAACCACAACTCGGTTCCCCAAGCGGGAATGGATCACCCCATGCCCCGGGAAGGCGGCCGAATACATTCCCATCCAGAATTCCGTCCCCAATGTGAATGACAAGTATTCAGTTAATCAGTTGCCTCCTTGGTTAATCATTTGTCGCTCTGACCTCGACAACTCATTAACCAGTTTTTCAGAAACTGCACAAAGGCCATTTGACGACCACAACTCGGTTCCCCAAGCGGGAATGGAGCAACCCAAGCCCCGTTAAGGCGGCCGAATACATTCCCATCCAGAATTCCGTCCCCAATGTGAATGACAAGTATTCAGTTCATCAGTTGCCTCCTTGGTTAATCATTTGTCGCTCTGACCTCGACAACTCATTAACGAGTGTTTCAGAAACTGCACAAAGGCCATTTGACGACCCGAACTCGGATCCCCAAGCGGGAATGGAGCACCCCAAGCCCCGGTAAGGCGGCCGAATACGTTCCCATCCAGAATTCCGTCCCCATTGTGAATGACAAGTATTCAGTTACTCAGTTGCCTGCTTGGTTAATCATTTGTCGCTCTGACCTCGACAACTCATGAACCAGTGTTTCAGAAACTGCACAAAGGCGATTTGACGACCACAACTCGGTTCCCCAAGCGGGAAAGGATCACCCCAAGCCCCGGTAAGGCGGCCGAATACATTCCCATCCAGAATTCCGTCCACAATGTGAATGACAAGTATTCAGTTATTCAGTTGCCTCCTTGGTTAATCATTTGTCGCTCTGACCTCGACAACTCATTAACCAATGTTTCAGAAACTGCACAAAGGCCATTTGACCACCCCAACTCGGTTCCCCAAGCGGGAATGGAGCACCCCAAGCCCCAGTAATGCGGCCGAGTACATTCCCATCCAGAATTCCGTCCCCAATGTGAATGACAAGTATTCAGTGAATCAGTTGCCTGCTTGGTTATTCATTTGTCGCTCTGACCTCGACAACTCATGAACCAGTGTTTCAGAAACTGCACAAAGGCCATTTGACGACCACAACTCGGTTCCCCAAGCGGGAATGGATCACCCCAAGCCCCGGTAAGGCGGCCGAATACATTCCCATCCAG
Organism: Somniosus microcephalus; assembly: GCF_052327205.1. NCBI lineage: Eukaryota > Metazoa > Chordata > Chondrichthyes > Squaliformes > Somniosidae > Somniosus > Somniosus microcephalus. The sequence continues at coordinate 2,593,745 of NW_028225186.1, read as the reverse complement.
CATTCCGCCCCCAATGTGAATGACAAGTATTCAGTTGATCAGCTGCCTGCTTGGTTAATCATTTGTCGCTCTGAACTCGACAACTCATTAACCAGTGTTTCAGAAACTGCACAAAGGCCATTTGACGACCCCAACTCGGTTCCCCAAGCAGAAATGGAGCACCCCAAGCCCCGGTAAGGCGGCCGAATACATTCTCATCCAGAATGCCGTCCCCAATGTGAATGACAAGTTTTCAGTTAATCAGTTGCCTGCTTGGTTAATCATTTGTCGCTCTGACCTCGACAAATCACTAACCAGTGTTTCAGAAACTGCAGAAAGGCCATTTGACGACCACAACTCGCTTCCCCAAGCGGGAAAGGATCACCCCAAGCCCCGGTAAGGCGGCCGAATACATTCCCATCCAGAATTCCGTCCACAATGTGAATGACAAGTATTCAGTTATTCAGTTGCCTCCTTGGTTAATCATTTGTCGCTCTGACCTCGACAACTCATTAACCAGTGTTTCAGAAACTGCACAAAGGCCATTTGACCACCCCAACTCGGTTCCCCAAGCGGGAATGGAGCACCCCAAGCCCCGGTAATGCGGCCGAATAAATTCCCATCCAGAATTCCGTCCCCAATGTGAATGACAAGTATTCAGTTAATCAGTTGCCTGCTTGTTTAATCATTTGTCGCTCTGACCTCGACAACTCATGAACCAGTGTTTCAGAAACTGCACAAAGGCCATTTGACCACCCCAACTCGGTTCCCCAAGCGGGAATGGAGCACCCCAAGCCCCGGTAAGGCGGCCGAATACATTCCCATCCAGAATTCCGTCCCCAATGTGAATGACAAGTATTCAGTGAATCAGTTGCCTGCTTGGTTATTCATTTGTCGCTCTGACCTCGACAACTCATGAACCAGTGTTTCAGAAACTGCACAAAGGCCATTTGACGACCACAACTCGGTTCCCCAAGCGGGAATGGATCACCCCAAGCCCCGGTAAGGCGGCCGAATACATTCCCATCCAGAATTCCGCCCCCAATGTGAATGACAAGTATTCAGTTGATCAGCTGCCTGCTTGGTTAATCATTTGTCGCTCTGAACTCGACAACTCATTAACCAGTGTTTGAGAAACTGCACAAAGGCCATTTGACGACCCCAACTCGGTTCCCCAAGCGGAAATGGAGCACCCCAAGCCCCGGTAAGGCGGCCGAATACATTCCCATCCAGAATTCCGTCCCTAATGTGAATGACAAGTATTCAGTTAATCAGTTGCCTCCTTGGTTAATCATTTGTCGCTTTGACCTCGAAACTCACTAATCAGTGTTTCAGAAACTGCACAAAGGCCATTTGACCACCCCAACTCGGTTCCCCAAGCGGGAATGGAGCACCCCAAGCCCCGGTAACGCGGCCGAATACATTCCCATACAGAATTCCGTCCCCAATGTGAATGACAAGTATTCAGTTAATCAGTTGCCTCCTTGGTTAATCATTTGTCGCTCTGACCTCGACAACTCATTAACCAGCGTTTCAGAAACTGCACAAAGGCCATTTCACCACCCCAACTCGGTTCCCCAAGCGGGAATGGAGCACCCCAAGCCCCGGTAAGGTGGCCGAATACATTCCCATCCAGAATTCCTTCCCCAATGTGAATGACATGTATTCAGTTAATCAGTTGCCTGCTTGGTTAATCATTTGTCGCACTGACCTAGACAACTCATTAACGAGTGTTTCAGAAACTGCACAAAGGCCATTTGACGACACGAACTCGGTTCCCCAAGCGGGAATGGAGCACACCAAGCCCCGGTAAGGCGGCCGAATACGTTCCCATCCAGAATTCCGTCCCCATTGTGAATGACAAGTATTCAGTTCATCAGTTGCCTGCTTGGTTAATCATTTGTCGCTCTGACCTCGTCAACTCATTAACCAGTGTTTCAGAAACTGCACAAAGGCCATTTGACGACCACAACTCGGTTCCCCAAGCGGGAATGGAGCACCGCAAGCCCCGGTAAGGCGGCCGAATACATTCACATCCAGAATTCCGTTCCCAATGTGAATGACAAGTATTCAGTTAATCAGTTGCCTCCTTGGTGAATCAATTGCCGCTCTGACCTCGACAACTCATTAACCAGTGTTTCAGAAACTGCACAAAGGCCATTTGACGACCACAACTCGCTTCCCCAAGCGGGAATGAAGCACCCCAAGCCCCGGTAAGGCGGCTGTAAACATTCCCATCCAGAATTCCGTCCCCCATGTGAATGACAAGTATTCAGTTAATCAGTTGCCTGCTTGGTTAATCATTTGTCGCTCTGACCTCGACAACTCAATAACCGGTGTTTCAGAAACTGCACAAAGGCCATTTGACAACCACAACTCGGTTCCCCAAGCGGGAATGGATCACCCCATGCCCCGGGAAGGCGGCCGAATACATTCCCATCCAGAATTCCGTCCCCAATGTGAATGACAAGTATTCAGTTAATCAGTTGCCTCCTTGGTTAATCATTTGTCGCTCTGACCTCGACAACTCATTAACCAGTTTTTCAGAAACTGCACAAAGGCCATTTGACGACCACAACTCGGTTCCCCAAGCGGGAATGGAGCAACCCAAGCCCCGTTAAGGCGGCCGAATACATTCCCATCCAGAATTCCGTCCCCAATGTGAATGACAAGTATTCAGTTCATCAGTTGCCTCCTTGGTTAATCATTTGTCGCTCTGACCTCGACAACTCATTAACGAGTGTTTCAGAAACTGCACAAAGGCCATTTGACGACCCGAACTCGGATCCCCAAGCGGGAATGGAGCACCCCAAGCCCCGGTAAGGCGGCCGAATACGTTCCCATCCAGAATTCCGTCCCCATTGTGAATGACAAGTATTCAGTTACTCAGTTGCCTGCTTGGTTAATCATTTGTCGCTCTGACCTCGACAACTCATGAACCAGTGTTTCAGAAACTGCACAAAGGCGATTTGACGACCACAACTCGGTTCCCCAAGCGGGAGAGGATCACCCCAAGCCCCGCTAAGGCGGCCGAATACATTCCCATCCAGAATTCCGTCCACAATGTGAATGACAAGTATTCAGTTATTCAGTTGCCTCCTTGGTTAATCATTTGTCGCTCTGACCTCGACAACTCATTAACCAATGTTTCAGAAACTGCACAAAGGCCATTTGACCACCCCAACTCGGTTCCCCAAGCGGGAATGGAGCACCCCAAGCCCCAGTAATGCGGCCGAATACATTCCCATCCAGAATTCCGTCCCCAATGTGAATGACAAGTATTCAGTGAATCAGTTGCCTGCTTGGTTATTCATTTGTCGCTCTGACCTCGACAACTCATGAACCAGTGTTTCAGAAACTGCACAAAGGCCATTTGACGACCACAACTCGGTTCCCCAAGCGGGAATGGATCACCCCAAGCCCCGGTAAGGCGGCCGAATACATTCCCATCCAGCATTCCGCCCCCAATGTGAATGACAAGTATTCAGTTGATCAGCTGCCTGCTTGGTTAATCATTTGTCGCTCTGAACTCGACAACTCATTAACCAGTGTTTCAGAAACTGCACAAAGGCCATTTGACGACCCCAACTCGGTTCCCCAAGCAGAAATGGAGCACCCCAAGCCCCGGTAAGGCGGCCGAATACATTCTCATCCAGAATGCCGTCCCCAATGTGAATGACAAGTTTTCAGTTAATCAGTTGCCTGCTTGGTTAATCATTTGTCGCTCTGACCTCGACAAATCACTAACCAGTGTTTCAGAAACTGCAGAAAGGCCATTTGACGACCACAACTCGCTTCCCCAAGCGGGAAAGGATCACCCCAAGCCCCGGTAAGGCGGCCGAATACATTCCCATCCAGAATTCCGTCCACAATGTGAATGACAAGTATTCAGTTATTCAGTTGCCTCCTTGGTTAATCATTTGTCGCTCTGACCTCGACAACTCATTAACCAGTGTTTCAGAAACTGCACAAAGGCCATTTGACCACCCCAACTCGGTTCCCCAAGCGGGAATGGAGCACCCCAAGCCCCGGTAATGCGGCCGAATAAATTCCCATCCAGAATTCCGTCCCCAATGTGAATGACAAGTATTCAGTTAATCAGTTGCCTGCTTGTTTAATCATTTGTCGCTCTGACCTCGACAACTCATGAACCAGTGTTTCAGAAACTGCACAAAGGCCATTTGACCACCCCAACTCGGTTCCCCAAGCGGGAATGGAGCACCCCAAGCCCCGGTAAGGCGGCCGAATACATTCCCATCCAGAATTCCGTCCCCAATGTGAATGACAAGTATTCAGTGAATCAGTTGCCTGCTTGGTTATTCATTTGTCGCTCTGACCTCGACAACTCATGAACCAGTGTTTCAGAAACTGCACAAAGGCCATTTGACGACCACAACTCGGTTCCCCAAGCGGGAATGGATCACCCCAAGCCCCGGTAAGGCGGCCGAATACATTCCCATCCAGAATTCCGCCCCCAATGTGAATGACAAGTATTCAGTTGATCAGCTGCCTGCTTGGTTAATCATTTGTCGCTCTGAACTCGACAACTCATTAACCAGTGTTTGAGAAACTGCACAAAGGCCATTTGACGACCCCAACTCGGTTCCCCAAGCGGAAATGGAGCACCCCAAGCCCCGGTAAGGCGGCCGAATACATTCCCATCCAGAATTCCGTCCCTAATGTGAATGACAAGTATTCAGTTAATCAGTTGCCTCCTTGGTTAATCATTTGTCGCTTTGACCTCGAAACTCACTAATCAGTGTTTCAGAAACTGCACAAAGGCCATTTGACCACCCCAACTCGGTTCCCCAAGCGGGAATGGAGCACCCCAAGCCCCGGTAACGCGGCCGAATACATTCCCATACAGAATTCCGTCCCCAATGTGAATGACAAGTATTCAGTAAATCAGTTGCCTCCTTGGTTAATCATTTGTCGCTCTGACCTCGACAACTCATTAACCAGCGTTTCAGAAACTGCACAAAGGCCATTTCACCACCCCAACTCGGTTCCCCAAGCGGGAATGGAGCACCCCAAGCCCCGGTAAGGTGGCCGAATACATTCCCATCCAGAATTCCTTCCCCAATGTGAATGACATGTATTCAGTTAATCAGTTGCCTGCTTGGTTAATCATTTGTCGCACTGACCTAGACAACTCATTAACGAGTGTTTCAGAAACTGCACAAAGGCCATTTGACGACACGTACTCGGTTCCCCAAGCGGGAATGGAGCACCCCAAGCCCCGGTAAGGCGGCCGAATACGTTCCCATCCAGAATTCCGTCCCCATTGTGAATGACAAGTATTCAGTTCATCAGTTGCCTGCTTGGTTAATCATTTGTCGCTCTGACCTCGTCAACTCATTAACCAGTGTTTCAGAAACTGCACAAAGGCCATTTGACGACCACAACTCGGTTCCCCAAGCGGGAATGGAGCACCGCAAGCCCCGGTAAGGCGGCCGAATACATTCACATCCAGAATTCCGTTCCCAATGTGAATGACAAGTATTCAGTTAATCAGTTGCCTCCTTGGTGAATCAATTGCCGCTCTGACCTCGACAACTCATTAACCAGTGTTTCAGAAACTGCACAAAGGCCATTTGACGACCACAACTCGGTTCCCCAAGCGGGAATGGAGCACCCCAAGCCCCGGTAAGGCGTCCGAATACATTCCCATCCAGGATTCCGTCCCCAATGTGAATGACAAGTATTCAGTTAATCAGTTGCCTCCTTGGTTACTCATTTGTCGCTCTGACCTCAACAACTCAATAACCAGTGTTTCAGAAACTGCACAAAGGCCATTTGACGACCACAACTCGCTTCCCCAAGCGGGAATGGAGCACCCCAAGCCCCGGTAAGGCGGCCGAATACATTCCCATCCAGAATTCCGTCCCCAACATGAATGACAAGTATTCAGTTAATCAGTTGCCTCCTTGGTTAATCATTTGTCGCTCTGACCTCGACAACTCACTAACCATTGTTTCAGAAACTGCACAAAGGCCATTTGGCGACCCCAACTCGGCTCCCCAAGCGGGAATGGAGCACCCCAAGCCCCGGTAAGGCGGCCGAATACATTCCCATCCAGAATTCCGTCCCCAATGTGAATGACAAGTATTCAGTTAATCAGTTGCCTGCTTGTTTAATCATTTGTCGCTCTGACCTCGACAACTCATTAACCAGTGTTTCAGAAACTGCACAAAGGCCATTTGACCACCCCAACTCGGCTCCCCAAGCGGGAATGGAGCACCTCAAGCCCCGGTAAGGCGGCCGAATACATTCCCATCCAGAATTCCGTCCCCAATGTGAATGACAAGTATTCAGTTAATCAGTTGCCTGCTTGTTTAATCATTTGTCGCTCTGACCTCGACAACTCATTAACCAGTGTTTCAGAAACTGCACAAAGGCCATTTGACCACCCCAACTCGGTTCCCCAAGCGGGAATGGAGCACCCCAAGCCCCGGTAAGGCGGCCGAATACATTCCCATCCAGAATTCCGTCCCCAATGTGAATGACAAGCATTCAGTTAATCAGTTGCCTGCTTGGTTAATCATTTGTCGCTCTGACCTCGACAACTCATGAACCAGTGTTTCAGAAACTGCACAAAGGCGATTTGACGACCACAACTCGGTTCCCCAAGCGGGAAAGGATCACCCCAAGCACCGGTAAGGCGGCCGAATACATTCCCATCCAGAATTCCGCCCCCAATGTGAATGACAAGTATTCAGTTGATCAGCTGCCTGCTTGGTTAGTCATTTGTCGCTCTGAACTCGACAACTCATTAACCAGTGTTTCAGAAACTGCACAAAGGCCATTTGACGACCCCAACACGGTTCCCCAAGCGGGAATGGAGCACCCCAAGCCCCGGTAAGGCGGCCGAATACATTCCCATCCAGAATTCCGTCCCTAATGTGAATGACAAGTATTCAGTTAATCAGTTGCCTCCTTGGTTAATCATTTGTCGCTTTGACCTCGAAACTCACTAACCAGTGTTTCAGAAACTGCACAAAGGCCATTTGACCACCCCAACTCGGTGCCCCAAGCGGGAATGGAGCACCCCAAGCCCCGGTAACGCGGCCGAATACATTCCCATCCAGAATTCCGTCCCCAATGTGAATGACAAGTATTCAGTTCATCAGTTGCCTCCTTGGTTAATCATTTGTCGCTCTGACCTCGACAACTCATTAACCAGTGTTTCAGAAACTGCACAAAGGCCATTTGACCACCCCAACTCGGTTCCCCAAGCGGGAATGGAGCACCACAAGCCCCGGTAAGGTGGCCGAATACATTCCCATCCAGAATTCCGTCCCCAATGTGAATGACAAGTATTGGGTTAATCAGTTGCCTGCTTGGTTAATCATTTGTCGCACTGACCTCGACAACTCATTAACGAGTGTTTCAGAAACTGCACAAAGGCCATTTGACGACCCGAACTCGGATCCCCAAGCGGGAATGGAGCACCCCAAACCCCGGTAAGGCGGCCGAATACGTTCCCATCCAGAATTCCGTCCCCATTGTGAATGACAAGTATTCAGTTACTCAGTTGCCTGCTTGGTTAATCATTTGTCGCTCTGACCTCGACAACTCATTAACCAGTGTTTCAGAAACTGCACAAAGGCCATTTGACGACCACAACTCGGTTCCCCAAGCGGGAATGGAGCACCGCAAGCCCCGGTAAGGCGGCCGAATACATTCCCATCCAGAATTCCGTTCCCAATGTGAATGACAAGTATTCAGTTAATCAGTTGCCTCCTTGGTTAATCAATTGCCGCTCTGACCTCGACAACTCATTAACCAGTGTTTCAGAAACTGCACAAAGGCCATTTGACGACCACAACTCGGTTCCCCAAGCGGGAATGGAGCACCCCAAGCCCCGGTAAGGCGTCCGAATACATTCCCATCCAGAATTCCGTCCCCAATGTGAATGACAATTATTCAGTTAATCAGTTGCCTCCTTGGTTAATCATTTGTCGCTCTGACCTCAACAACTCAATAACCAGTGTTTCAGAAACTGCACAAAGGCCATTTGACCACCCCAACTCGGTTCCCCAAGCGGGAATGGAGCACCCCAAGCCCCGGTAAGGCGGCCGAATACATTCTCCTCCAGAATTCCGTCCCCAATGTGAATGACAAGTTTTCAGTTAATCAGTTGCCTGCTTGGTTAATCATTTGTCGCTCTGACCTCGACAACTCACTAACCAGTGTTTCAAAAACTGCACAAAGGCCATTTGACGACCCCAACTCGCTTCCCCAAGCGGGAATGGAGCACCCAAGCCCCGGTAAGGCGGCCGAATAGATTCCCATCCAGAATTCCGCCCCAATGTGAATGACAAGTATTCAGTTAATCAGTTGCCTGCTTGTTTAATCATTTGTCGCTCTGACCTCGACAACTCATTAACCAGTGTATCAGAAACCGCAAAAAGGCCATTTGATCACCCCAACTCGGTTCCCCAAGCGGGAATGGAGCACCCCAAGCCCCGGTAAAGCGGCCGAATACATTCCCATCCAGAATTCCGTCCCCAATGTGAATGACAAGCATTCAGTTAATCAGTTGCCTGCTTGGTTAATCATTTGTCGCTCTGACCTCGACAACTCATGAACCAGTGTTTCAGAAACTGCACAAAGGCGATTTGACCACCCCAACTCGGTTCCCCAAGCGGGAATGGAGCACCCCAAGCCCCGGTAAGGCGGCCGAATACATTCCCATCCAGAATTCCGTCCACAATGTGAATGACAAGTATTCAGTAAATCAGTTGCCTGCTTGTTTAATCATTTGTCGCTCTGACCTCGACAACTCATGAACCAGTGTTTCAGAAACTGCACAAAGGCCATTTGAGCACCCCAACTCGGTTCCCCAAGCGGGAATGGAGCACCGCAAGTCCTGGTAAGGCGGCCGAATACATTCCCATCCAGAATTCCGTCCCCAATGTGAATGACAAGTATTCAGTTAATCAGTTGCCTGCTTGGTTATACATTTGTCGCTCTGACCTCGACAACTCATGAACCAATGTTTCAGAAAATGCACAAAGGCCATTTGACGACCACAACTCGGTTCCCCAAGCGGTAATGGATCACCCCAAGCCCCGGTAAGGCGGCCGAATACATTCCCATCCAGAATTCCGTTCCCAATGTGAATGACAAGTATTCAGTTAATCAGTTGCCTCCTTGGTTAATCATTTGCCGCTCTGACCTCGACAACTCATTAACCAGTGTTTCAGAAACTGCACAAAGGCCATTTGACGACCACAACTCGGTTTCCCAAGCGGGAATGGAGCACCCCAAGCCCCGGTAAGGCGTCCGAATACATTCCCATCCAGAATTCCGTCCCCAATGTGAATGACATGTATTCAGTTAATCAGTTGCCTCCTTGGTTAATCATTTGTCGCTCTGACCTCGACAACTCAGTAACCAGTGTTTCAGAAACTGCACAAAGGCCATTTGACGACCCCAACTCGGTTCCCCAAGCGGGAATGGATAACCCCAAGTCCCGGTAAGGCGGCCGAATACTTTCCCATCCAGAATTCCGTCCCCAATGTGAATGACAAGGATTCAGTTTATCAGTTGCCTGCTTGGTTCATCATTTGTCGCTCTGACCTCGACAGCTCATTAACCAGTATTTCAGAAACTGCACAATGGCCATTTGACGACCACAACTCGGTTCCCCAAGCGGGAATGGATCACCCCAAGCCCCGGTAAGGCGGCCGAATACATTCCCATCCAGAATTCCGTCCCCAATGTGAATGACAAGTATTCAGTTAATCAGTTGCCTCCTTGGTTTATCATTTGTCGCTCTGACCTCGACAACTCATTAACCAGTTTTCAGAAACTGCACAAAGGCCATTTGACGACCACAACTCGGTTCCCCAAGCGGGAATGGAGCACCCCAAGCCCCGGTAAGGCGGCCGAATACATTCCTATCCAGAATTCCGTCCCCAATGTGAATGACAAGTATTCAGTTAGTCAGTTGCCTCCTTGGTTAATCATTTGCCGCTCTGACTTCGACAACTCATTAACCAGTGTTTCAGAAACTGCACAAAGGCCATTTGACGACCCCAACTCGGTTCCCCAAGCGGGAATGGAGCACCCCAAGCCTCGGTAAGGCGGCCGAATACATTCCCATCCAGAATTCCGTCCCCAATGTGAATGACAAATATTCAGTTAATCAGTTGCCTGCTTGGTTAATCATTTGTTGCTCTGACCTCGACAACTCATTAACCAGTGTTTCAGAAACTGCACAAAGGACATTTGACGACCCCAACTCGCTTCCCCAAGCGGGAATGAAGCACCCCAAGCCCCGGTAAGGCGGCTGTAAACATTCCCATCCAGAATTCCGTCCCCCATGTGAATGACAAGTATTCAGTTAATCAGTTGCCTGCTTGGTTAATCATTTGTCGCTCTGACCTCGACAACTCAATAACCGGTGTTTCAGAAACTGCACAAAGGCCATTTGACAACCACAACTCGGTTCCCCAAGCGGGAATGGATCACCCCATGCCCCGGGAAGGCGGCCGAATACATTCCCATCCAGAATTCCGTCCCCAATGTGAATGACAAGTATTCAGTTAATCAGTTGCCTCCTTGGTTAATCATTTGTCGCTCTGACCTCGACAACTCATTAACCAGTTTTTCAGAAACTGCACAAAGGCCATTTGACGACCACAACTCGGTTCCCCAAGCGGGAATGGAGCAACCCAAGCCCCGTTAAGGCGGCCGAATACATTCCCATCCAGAATTCCGTCCCCAATGTGAATGACAAGTATTCAGTTATTCAGTTGCCTCCTTGGTTAATCATTTGTCGCTCTGACCTCGACAACTCATTAACCAGTGTTTCAGAAACTGCACAAAGGCCATTTGACGACCCCAACTCGGTTCCCCAAGCGGGATTGGAGCACCCCAAGCCCCGGTAAGGCGGCCGAATACATTCGCATCCAGAATTCCGTCCCCAATGTGAATGACAAGTATTCAGTTGATCAGTTGCCTCCTTGGTTTATCATTTGTCGCTCTGAACTCGACAACTCATTAACCAGTGTTTCAGAAAATGCACAAAGGCCATTTGACCACCCCAACTCGGTTCCCCAAGCGGGAATGGAGCACACCAAGCCCCGGTAAGGCGGCCGAATACATTCCCATCCAGAATTCCGTCCCCAATGTGAATGACAAGTATTCAGTTAATCAGTTGCCTGCTTGGTTAATCATTTGTCGCTCTGACCTCGACAACTCATTAACCAGTGTTTCAGAAACTGCACAAAGGCCATTTGACGACCCCAACTATGTTCCCCAAGCGGGAATGGAGCACCCCAATCCCCGGTAAGGCGGCCGAATACATTCCCATCCAGAATTCCGTCCCCAACGTGAATGCCAAGTATTCAGTTAATCAGTTGCCTGCTTGGTGAATCATTTGTCGCTCTGACCTCGACAACTCAATAACCAGTGTTTCCGAAACTGCACAAAGGCCATTTGACGACCACAACTCGGTTCCCCAAGCGAGAATGGAGCACCCCAAGCCCCGGTAAGGTGGCCGAATACATTCCCATCCAGAATTCCGTCCCCAATGTGAATGACAAGTATTCAGTTAATCAGTTGCCTCCTTGGTTAATCATTTGTCGCTCTGACTTCGACAACTTAGTAACCAGTGTTTCAGAAACTGCACAAAGGCCATTTGACGACCCCAACTCGGTTCCCCAAGCGGGAATGGAGCACCCCAAGCCTCGGTAAGGTGGCCGAATACATTCCCATCCAGAATACCGTCCCCAATGTGAATGACAAATATTCAGTTAATCAGTTGCCTGCTTGGTTAATCATTTGTCGCTCTGACCTCGACAACTCATTAACCAGTGTTTTAGAAACTGCACAAAGGCCATTTGACGACCCCAACTCGGTTCCCCAAGCGGGAATGAAGCACCCCAAGCCCCGCTAAGGCGGCCGTAAACATTCCCATCCAGAATTTCGTCCCCAATGTGAATGACAAGTATTCAGTTCATCAGTTGACTCCTTGGTTAATCATTTGTCGCTCTCACCTCGACAACTCATTAACCAGTGTTTCAGAAACTGCACACAGGCCATTTGACGACCCCAACTCGGTTCCCCAAGCGGGAATGGATCACCCTAAGCCCCGGTAAGGCGACCGAATACATTCCTATCCAGAATTCCGTCCCCAATGTGAATGACAAATATTCAGTTACTCAGTTGCCTGCTTGGTTACTCATTTTGTCGCTCTGACCTCGAAAACTCATTAACCAGTTTTTCAGAAAGTGCACAAAGGCCATTTGACGACCACAACTCGGTTCCCCAAGTGGGAATGGAGCACCCCAAGCCCCTGTAAGGCGGCCGAATACATTCCCATCCAGAAATCCGTCCCCAATGTGAATGACAAGTATTCATTTAATCAGTTGCCTGCTTGGTGAATCATTTGTCGCTCTGACCTTGACAACTCATGAACCAGTATTTCAGAAACTGCACAAAGGCCATTTGACGACCACAACTCGGTTCCCCAAGCGGGAATGGAGCACCCCAAGCCCAGGTTAGGCGGCCGAATACATTCCCATCCAGAATTCCGTCCCCAATGTGAATGACAAGTATTCAGTTGATCAGTTGCCTCCTTGGTTAATCATTTGTCGCTCTGACCTCGACAACTCATTAACCAGCGTTTCAGAAACTGCACAAAGGCAATTTGACCACCCCAACTCGGTTCCCCAAGCGGCAATGGAGCACCCCAAGCCCCGGTAAGGCGGCCGAATACATTCCCATCCAGAATTCCGTCCCCAATGTGAATGACAAGTATTCAGTTCATCAGTTTCCTGCTTGGTTAAACATTTGTCGCTCTGACCTCGACAACTCATTAACCAGTGTTACAGAAACAGCACAAAGGCCATTTCACGACCACAACTCGGTTCCCCAAGCGGGAATGGAGCACCCCAAGCCCCGGTAAGTCAACCGAATACATTCCCATCCAGAATTCCGTCCCCTATGTGAATGACAAATATTCAATTAATCAGCTGCCTGCTTGGATAATCATTTGTTGCTCTGACCTCGACAACTCATGAACCAGTGTTTCAGAAAATGCACAAAGGCCATTTGACCACCCCAACTCGGTTCCCCAAGCGGGAATGGAGCACCCCAAGCCCCGGTAAGGCGGCCGAATACATTCCCATCCAGAATTCCGTACCCAATGTGAATGACAAGTATTCAGTTGTTCAGTTGCCTCCTTGGTTTATCATTTGTCGCTCTGACCTCGACAACTCATTAACCAGTGTTTCAGAAACTGCACAAAGGCCATTTGACGACCCCAACTCGGTTCCCCAAGCGGGAATGGAGCACCCCAAGCCTCGGTAAGGCGGCCGAATACATTCCCATCCAGAATTCCGTCCCCAATGTGAATGACAAATATTCAGTTAATCAGTTGCCTGCTTGGTTAATCATTTGTCGCTCTGACCTCGACAACTGATTAATCAGTGTTTTAGAAACAGCACAAAGGCCATTTGACGACCCCAACTCGGTTCCCCAAGCGAGAATGAAGCACCCCAAGCCCCACTAAGGCGGCCGTAAACATTCCCATCCAGATTTCCGTCCCCAATGTGAATGACAAGTATTCAGTTCATCAGTTGCCTCCTTGGTTAATCATCTGTCGCTCTCACCTCGACAACTCATTAACCAGTGTTTCAGAAACTGCACACAGGCCATTTGACCACCCCAACTCGGTTCCCCACGCGGGAATGGAGCACCCCAAGTCCCGGTAAGGTGGCCGAATACATTCCCATCCAGAAATCCGTCCCCAATGGGAATGACAAATATTCAGTTAATCAGTTGCCTGCTTGGTTAATCATTTGTCGCTCTGACCTCGACAACTCATTCACCAGTGTTTCAGAAACTGCACAAAGGCCATTTGACTTCCCCAAGCGGGAATGTAGCACCCCAAGCCCCGGTAAGGCGGCCGTAAACATTCCCATCCAGAATTCCGTCCCCAATGTGAATGACAAGTATTCAGTTCATCAGTTGCCTCCTTGGTTAATCATTTGTCGCTCTGACCTCGACAACTCATTAACCAGTGTTTCAGAAACTGCACCAAGGCCATTTGACCACCCCAACTCGGTTCCCCACGCGGGAATGGATCACCCTAAGCACCGGTAAGGCGGCCGAATACATTCCCATCCAGAATTCCCTCCCCAATGTGAATGACAAATATTCAGTTACACAGTTGCCTGCTTGGTTACTCATTTGTCGCTCTGACCTCGACAACTCATTAATCAGTTTTTCAGAAAGTGCACAAAGGCCATTTGACGACCACAGCTCGGTTCCCCAAGTGGGAATGGAGCACCCCAAGCCCCTGTAAGCCGGCCGAATACATTCCCATTCAGAAATCCGTCCCCAATGTGAATGACAAGTATTCAGTTAATCAGTTGCCTGCTTGGTGAATCATTTGTCGCTCTGACCTCGACAACTCATGAACCAGTGTTTCAGAAACTGCACAAAGGCCATTTGACGACCACAACTCGGTTCCCCAAGCGGGAATGGAGCACCCCAAGCCCTGGTTAGGCGGCCGAATACATTCCCATCCAGAATTCCGTCCCCAATGTGAATGACAAGTATTCAGTTAATCAGTTGCCTCCTTGGTTAATCATTTGTCGCTCTGACCTCGACAACTCATTAACCAGTGTTTCAGAAACTGCACAAAGGCAATTTGACCACCCCAACTCGGTTCCCCAAGCGGGAATGGAGCACCCCAAGCCCAGGTTAGGCGGCCGAATACATTCCCATCCAGAGTTCCGTCCCCAATGTGAATGACAAGTATTCAGTTCATCAGTTTCCTGCTTGGTTAAACATTTGTCTCTCTGACCTCGACAACTCATTAACCAGTGTTTCAGAAACTGCACAAAGGCCATTTCACGACCACAACTCGGTTCCCCAAGCGGGAATGGAGCACCCCAAGCCCCGGTAAGTCGACCGAATACATTCCCATCCAGAATTCCATCCCCAGTGTGAATGACAAGTATTCAGTTAATCAGTTGCATCTTTGGTTAATCATTTGTCGCTCTGACCTCGACAACTCATTAACCAGTATTTCAGAAACTGCACAAAGGCCATTTGACCACCCCAGCTCGGATCCCCAAGCGGGAATGGAGCACCCCAAGCCCCGGTATGGTGGCCGAATACAGTCCCATCCAGAATTCCGTCCCCAATGTGAATGACAAGTTTTCAGTTAAACAGTTGCCTGCTTGATTAATCATTTGTCGCTCTGACCTCGACAACTCATCAACCAGTGTTTCAGAAACTGCACAAAGGCCATATGACGACCACAACTCGGTTCCCCAAGCGGGAATGGAGCACCACAAGCCCCCGTATGGCGGCCGAATACAATCCCATCCAGAATTCCATCCCCAATGTGAATGACAAGTATTCAGTTACTCAGTAGCCTGCTTGGTTAATCATATGTCGCTCTGACCTCGACAACTCATGAACCAGTGCTTCAGAAACTGCACAAAGGCCATTTGACGACCCCAACTCGGTTCCCCAAGCGGGAATGGAGCACCCCAAGCCCTGGTTAGGCGGCCGAATACATTCCCATCCAGAATTCCGTCCCCAATGTGAATGACAAGTATTCAGTGAATCAGTTGCCTCCTTGGTTAATCATTTGTCGCTCTGACCTCGACAACTCATTAACCAGTGTTTCAGAAACTGCACAAAGGCAATTTGACCACCCCAACTCGGTTCCCCAAGCGGGAATGGAGCACCCCAAGCCCAGGTTAGGCGGCCGAATACATTCCCATCCAGAGTTCCGTCCCCAATGTGAATGACAAGTATTCAGTTCATCAGTTTCCTGCTTGGTTAAACATTTGTCTCTCTGACCTCGACAACTCATTAACCAGTGTTTCAGAAACTGCACAAAGGCCATTTCACGACCACAACTCGGTTCCCCAAGCGGGAATGGAGCACCCCAAGCCCCGGTAAGTCGACCGAATACATTCCCATCCAGAATTCCATCCCCAGTGTGAATGACAAGTATTCAGTTAATCAGTTGCATCTTTGGTTAATCATTTGTCGCTCTGACCTCGACAACTCATTAACCAGTATTTCAGAAACTGCACAAAGGCCATTTGACCACCCCAACTCGGATCCCCAAGCGGGAATGGAGCACCCCAAGCCCCGGTATGGTGGCCGAATACAGTCCCATCCAGAATTCCGTCCCCAATGTGAATGACAAGTTTTCAGTTAAACAGTTGCCTGCTTGATTAATCATTTGTCGCTCTGACCTCGACAACTCATCAACCAGTGTTTCAGAAACTGCACAAAGGCCATATGACGACCACAACTCGGTTCCCCAAGCGGGAATGGAGCACCACAAGCCCCCGTATGGCGGCCGAATACAATCCCATCCAGAATTCCATCCCCAATGTGAATGACAAGTATTCAGTTACTCAGTAGCCTGCTTGGTTAATCATTTGTCGCTCTGACCTCGACAACTCATGAACCAGTGCTTCAGAAACTGCACAAAGGCCATTTGACGACCCCAACTCGGTTCCCCAAGCGGGAATGGAGCACCCCAAGCCCCGGTAAGGTGGCCGAATACATTCCCATCCAGAATTCCGTCCCCAATGTGAATGACAAGTATTCAGTTAATCAGTTGCCTCCTTGGTTATTCATTTGTCGCTCTGACCTCGACAACTCATTAACCAGTTTTTCAGAAACTGCACAAAGGCCATTTGACGACCACAACTCGGTTCCCCAAGCGGGAATGGAGCAACCCAAGCCCCGTTAAGGCGGCCGAATACATTCCCCTCCAGAATTCCGTCCCCAATGTGAATGACAAGTATTCAGTTATTCAGTTGCCTCCTTGGTTAATCATTTGTCGCTCTGACCTCGACAACTCATTAACCAGTGTTTCAGAAACTGCACAAAGGCCATTTGACCACCCCAACTCGGTACCCCAAGCCGGAATGGAGCACCCCAAGCCCCGGTAAGGTGGCCGAATACATTCCCATCCAGAATTCCGTCCCCAATGTGAATGACAAGTATTCAGTTAATCAGTTGCCTCCTTGGTTAGTCACTTGTCGCTCTGACCTCGACAACTCATTAACCAGTGTTTCAGAAACTGCACAAAGGCCATTTGACCACCCCAACTCGGTTCCCCAAGCGAGAATGGAGCACCCCAAGCCCCGTTAAGGCGGCCGAATACATTCCCATTCAGAATTCCGTCCCCAATGTGAATGACAAGTTTTCAGTTACTCAGTTGCCTGCTTGGTTAATCATTTGTCGCTCTGACCTCGACAACTCATTAACCAGTGTTTCAGAAACTGCACAAAGGCCATTTGACGACCCCAACTCGGTTCCCCAAGCGGGAATGCAGCACCCCAAGCCCCGGTAAGGCGGCCGTAAACATTCCCATCCAGAATTCCGTCCCCAATGTGAATGACAAGTATTCAGTTCATCTGTTGCCTCCTTGGTTAATCATTTGTCGCTCTGACCTCGACAACTCGTTAACCAGTGTTTCAGAAACTGCACACAGGCCATTTGACGACCCCAACTCGGTTCCCCAAGCGGGAATGGATCACACTAAGCCCCGGTAAGGCGGCCGAATACATTCCCATCCAGAATTCCGTCCCCAATGTGAATGACAAATATTCAGTTACTCAGTTGCCTGCTTGGTTACTCATTTGTCGCTCTGACCTCGACAACTCATTAACCTGTTTTTCAGAAAGTGCACAAAGGCCATTTGACGACCACAACTCGGTTCCCCAAGTGGGAATGGAGCACCCCAAGCCCCTGTAAGGCGGCCGAATACATTCCCATCCAGAAATCCGTCCCCAATGTGAATGACAAGTATTCAGTTAATCAGTTGCCTCCTTGGTTAATCATTTGTCGCTCTGACCTCGACAACTCATTAACCAGTGTTTCAGAAACTGCACAAAGGCAATTTGACCACCCCAACTCGGTTCCCCAAGCGGGAATGGAGCACCCCAAGCCCCGGTAAGGCGGCCGAATACATTCCCATCCAGAATTCCGTCCCCAATGTGAATGACAAGTATTCAGTTCATCAGTTTCCTGCTTGGTTAAACATTTGTCGCTCTGACCTCGACAACTCAGTAACCAGTGTTTCAGAAACAGCACAAAGGCCATTTCACGACCACAACTCGGTTCCCCAAGCGGGAATGGAGCACCCCAAGCCCTGGTAAGTCAACCGAATACATTCCCATCCAGAATTCCGTCCCCTATGTGAATGACAAATATTCAGTGAATCAGTTGCCTGCTTGGTTATTCATTTGTCGCTCTGACCTCGACAACTCATGAACCAGTGTTTCAGAAACTGCACAAAGGCCATTTGACGACCACAACTCGGTTCCCCAAGCGGGAATGGATCACCCCAAGCCCCGGTAAGGCGGCCGAATACATTCCCATCCAGCATTCCGCCCCCAATGTGAATGACAAGTATTCAGTTGATCAGCTGCCTGCTTGGTTAATCATTTGTCGCTCTGAACTCGACAACTCATTAACCAGTGTTTCAGAAACTGCACAAAGGCAATTTGACCACCCCAACTCGGTTCCCCAAGCGGGAATGGAGCACCCCAAGCCCAGGTTAGGCGGCCGAATACATTCCCATCCAGAGTTCCGTCCCCAATGTGAATGACAAGTATTCAGTTCATCAGTTTCCTGCTTGGTTAAACATTTGTCTCTCTGACCTCGACAACTCATTAACCAGTGTTTCAGAAACTGCACAAAGGCCATTTCACGACCACAACTCGGTTCCCCAAGCGGGAATGGAGCACCCCAAGCCCCGGTAAGTCGACCGAATACATTCCCATCCAGAATTCCATCCCCAGTGTGAATGACAAGTATTCAGTTAATCAGTTGCATCTTTGGTTAATCATTTGTCGCTCTGACCTCGACAACTCATTAACCAGTATTTCAGAAACTGCACAAAGGCCATTTGACCACCCCAACTCGGATCCCCAAGCGGGAATGGAGCACCCCAAGCCCCGGTATGGTGGCCGAATACAGTCCCATCCAGAATTCCGTCCCCAATGTGAATGACAAGTTTTCAGTTAAACAGTTGCCTGCTTGATTAATCATTTGTCGCTCTGACCTCGACAACTCATCAACCAGTGTTTCAGAAACTGCACAAAGGCCATATGACGACCACAACTCGGTTCCCCAAGCGGGAATGGAGCACCACAAGCCCCCGTATGGCGGCCGAATACAATCCCATCCAGAATTCCATCCCCAATGTGAATGACAAGTATTCAGTTACTCAGTAGCCTGCTTGGTTAATCATTTGTCGCTCTGACCTCGACAACTCATGAACCAGTGCTTCAGAAACTGCACAAAGGCCATTTGACGACCCCAACTCGGTTCCCCAAGCGGGAATGGAGCACCCCAAGCCCTGGTTAGGCGGCCGAATACATTCCCATCCAGAATTCCGTCCCCAATGTGAATGACAAGTATTCAGTTAATCAGTTGCCTCCTTGGTTAATCATTTGTCGCTCTGACCTCGACAACTCATTAACCAGTGTTTCAGAAACTGCACAAAGGCAATTTGACCACCCCAACTCGGTTCCCCAAGCGGGAATGGAGCACCCCAAGCCCAGGTTAGGCGGCCGAATACATTCCCATCCAGAGTTCCGTCCCCAATGTGAATGACAAGTATTCAGTTCATCAGTTTCCTGCTTGGTTAAACATTTGTCTCTCTGACCTCGACAACTCATTAACCAGTGTTTCAGAAACTGCACAAAGGCCATTTCACGACCACAACTCGGTTCCCCAAGCGGGAATGGAGCACCCCAAGCCCCGGTAAGTCGACCGAATACATTCCCATCCAGAATTCCATCCCCAGTGTGAATGACAAGTATTCAGTTAATCAGTTGCATCTTTGGTTAATCATTTGTCGCTCTGACCTCGACAACTCATTAACCAGTATTTCAGAAACTGCACAAAGGCCATTTGACCACCCCAACTCGGATCCCCAAGCGGGAATGGAGCACCCCAAGCCCCGGTATGGTGGCCGAATACAGTCCCATCCAGAATTCCGTCCCCAATGTGAATGACAAGTTTTCAGTTAAACAGTTGCCTGCTTGATTAATCATTTGTCGCTCTGACCTCGACAACTCATCAACCAGTGTTTCAGAAACTGCACAAAGGCCATATGACGACCACAACTCGGTTCCCCAAGCGGGAATGGAGCACCACAAGCCCCCGTATGGCGGCCGAATACAATCCCATCCAGAATTCCATCCCCAATGTGAATGACAAGTATTCAGTTACTCAGTAGCCTGCTTGGTTAATCATTTGTCGCTCTGACCTCGACAACTCATGAACCAGTGCTTCAGAAACTGCACAAAGGCCATTTGACGACCCCAACTCGGTTCCCCAAGCGGGAATGGAGCACCCCAAGCCCCGGTAAGGTGGCCGAATACATTCCCATCCAGAATTCCGTCCCCAATGTGAATGACAAGTATTCAGTTAATCAGTTGCCTCCTTGGTTATTCATTTGTCGCTCTGACCTCGACAACTCATTAACCAGTTTTTCAGAAACTGCACAAAGGCCATTTGACGACCACAACTCGGTTCCCCAAGCGGGAATGGAGCAACCCAAGCCCCGTTAAGGCGGCCGAATACATTCCCATCCAGAATTCCGTCCCCAATGTGAATGACAAGTATTCAGTTATTCAGTTGCCTCCTTGGTTAATCATTTGTCGCTCTGACCTCGACAACTCATTAACCAGTGTTTCAGAAACTGCACAAAGGCCATTTGACCACCCCAACTCGGTACCCCAAGCCGGAATGGAGCACCCCAAGCCCCGGTATGGTGGCCGAATACAGTCCCATCCAGAATTCCGTCCCCAATGTGAATGACAAGTTTTCAGTTAAACAGTTGCCTGCTTGATTAATCATTTGTCGCTCTGACCTCGACAACTCATCAACCAGTGTTTCAGAAACTGCACAAAGGCCATATGACGACCACAACTCGGTTCCCCAAGCGGGAATGGAGCACCACAAGCCCCCGTATGGCGGCCGAATACAATCCCATCCAGAATTCCATCCCCAATGTGAATGACAAGTATTCAGTTACTCAGTAGCCTGCTTGGTTAATCATATGTCGCTCTGACCTCGACAACTCATGAACCAGTGCTTCAGAAACTGCACAAAGGCCATTTGACGACCCCAACTCGGTTCCCCAAGCGGGAATGGAGCACCCCAAGCCCTGGTTAGGCGGCCGAATACATTCCCATCCAGAATTCCGTCCCCAATGTGAATGACAAGTATTCAGTGAATCAGTTGCCTCCTTGGTTAATCATTTGTCGCTCTGACCTCGACAACTCATTAACCAGTGTTTCAGAAACTGCACAAAGGCAATTTGACCACCCCAACTCGGTTCCCCAAGCGGGAATGGAGCACCCCAAGCCCAGGTTAGGCGGCCGAATACATTCCCATCCAGAGTTCCGTCCCCAATGTGAATGACAAGTATTCAGTTCATCAGTTTCCTGCTTGGTTAAACATTTGTCTCTCTGACCTCGACAACTCATTAACCAGTGTTTCAGAAACTGCACAAAGGCCATTTCACGACCACAACTCGGTTCCCCAAGCGGGAATGGAGCACCCCAAGCCCCGGTAAGTCGACCGAATACATTCCCATCCAGAATTCCATCCCCAGTGTGAATGACAAGTATTCAGTTAATCAGTTGCATCTTTGGTTAATCATTTGTCGCTCTGACCTCGACAACTCATTAACCAGTATTTCAGAAACTGCACAAAGGCCATTTGACCACCCCAACTCGGATCCCCAAGCGGGAATGGAGCACCCCAAGCCCCGGTATGGTGGCCGAATACAGTCCCATCCAGAATTCCGTCCCCAATGTGAATGACAAGTTTTCAGTTAAACAGTTGCCTGCTTGATTAATCATTTGTCGCTCTGACCTCGACAACTCATCAACCAGTGTTTCAGAAACTGCACAAAGGCCATATGACGACCACAACTCGGTTCCCCAAGCGGGAATGGAGCACCACAAGCCCCCGTATGGCGGCCGAATACAATCCCATCCAGAATTCCATCCCCAATGTGAATGACAAGTATTCAGTTACTCAGTAGCCTGCTTGGTTAATCATTTGTCGCTCTGACCTCGACAACTCATGAACCAGTGCTTCAGAAACTGCACAAAGGCCATTTGACGACCCCAACTCGGTTCCCCAAGCGGGAATGGAGCACCCCAAGCCCCGGTAAGGTGGCCGAATACATTCCCATCCAGAATTCCGTCCCCAATGTGAATGACAAGTATTCAGTTAATCAGTTGCCTCCTTGGTTATTCATTTGTCGCTCTGACCTCGACAACTCATTAACCAGTTTTTCAGAAACTGCACAAAGGCCATTTGACGACCACAACTCGGTTCCCCAAGCGGGAATGGAGCAACCCAAGCCCCGTTAAGGCGGCCGAATACATTCCCCTCCAGAATTCCGTCCCCAATGTGAATGACAAGTATTCAGTTATTCAGTTGCCTCCTTGGTTAATCATTTGTCGCTCTGACCTCGACAACTCATTAACCAGTGTTTCAGAAACTGCACAAAGGCCATTTGACCACCCCAACTCGGTACCCCAAGCCGGAATGGAGCACCCCAAGCCCCGGTAAGGTGGCCGAATACATTCCCATCCAGAATTCCGTCCCCAATGTGAATGACAAGTATTCAGTTAATCAGTTGCCTCCTTGGTTAGTCACTTGTCGCTCTGACCTCGACAACTCATTAACCAGTGTTTCAGAAACTGCACAAAGGCCATTTGACCACCCCAACTCGGTTCCCCAAGCGAGAATGGAGCACCCCAAGCCCCGTTAAGGCGGCCGAATACATTCCCATTCAGAATTCCGTCCCCAATGTGAATGACAAGTTTTCAGTTACTCAGTTGCCTGCTTGGTTAATCATTTGTCGCTCTGACCTCGACAACTCATTAACCAGTGTTTCAGAAACTGCACAAAGGCCATTTGACGACCCCAACTCGGTTCCCCAAGCGGGAATGCAGCACCCCAAGCCCCGGTAAGGCGGCCGTAAACATTCCCATCCAGAATTCCGTCCCCAATGTGAATGACAAGTATTCAGTTCATCTGTTGCCTCCTTGGTTAATCATTTGTCGCTCTGACCTCGACAACTCGTTAACCAGTGTTTCAGAAACTGCACACAGGCCATTTGACGACCCCAACTCGGTTCCCCAAGCGGGAATGGATCACACTAAGCCCCGGTAAGGCGGCCGAATACATTCCCATCCAGAATTCCGTCCCCAATGTGAATGACAAATATTCAGTTACTCAGTTGCCTGCTTGGTTACTCATTTGTCGCTCTGACCTCGACAACTCATTAACCTGTTTTTCAGAAAGTGCACAAAGGCCATTTGACGACCACAACTCGGTTCCCCAAGTGGGAATGGAGCACCCCAAGCCCCTGTAAGGCGGCCGAATACATTCCCATCCAGAAATCCGTCCCCAATGTGAATGACAAGTATTCAGTTAATCAGTTGCCTCCTTGGTTAATCATTTGTCGCTCTGACCTCGACAACTCATTAACCAGTGTTTCAGAAACTGCACAAAGGCAATTTGACCACCCCAACTCGGTTCCCCAAGCGGGAATGGAGCACCCCAAGCCCCGGTAAGGCGGCCGAATACATTCCCATCCAGAATTCCGTCCCCAATGTGAATGACAAGTATTCAGTTCATCAGTTTCCTGCTTGGTTAAACATTTGTCGCTCTGACCTCGACAACTCAGTAACCAGTGTTTCAGAAACAGCACAAAGGCCATTTCACGACCACAACTCGGTTCCCCAAGCGGGAATGGAGCACCCCAAGCCCTGGTAAGTCAACCGAATACATTCCCATCCAGAATTCCGTCCCCTATGTGAATGACAAATATTCAATTAATCAGCTGCCTGCTTGGATAATGATTTGTTGCTCTGACCTCGACAACTCATGAACCAGTGTTTCAGAAAATGCACAAAGGCCATTTGACCACCCCAACTCGGTTCCCCAAGCGGGAATGGAGCACCCCAAGCCCCAGTAATGCGGCCGAATACATTCCCATCCAGAATTCCGTCCCCAATGTGAATGACAAGTATTCAGTGAATCAGTTGCCTGCTTGGTTATTCATTTGTCGCTCTGACCTCGACAACTCATGAACCAGTGTTTCAGAAACTGCACAAAGGCCATTTGACGACCACAACTCGGTTCCCCAAGCGGGAATGGATCACCCCAAGCCCCGGTAAGGCGGCCGAATACATTCCCATCCAGCATTCCGCCCCCAATGTGAATGACAAGTATTCAGTTGATCAGCTGCCTGCTTGGTTAATCATTTGTCGCTCTGAACTCGACAACTCATTAACCAGTGTTTCAGAAACTGCACAAAGGCAATTTGACCACCCCAACTCGGTTCCCCAAGCGGGAATGGAGCACCCCAAGCCCAGGTTAGGCGGCCGAATACATTCCCATCCAGAGTTCCGTCCCCAATGTGAATGACAAGTATTCAGTTCATCAGTTTCCTGCTTGGTTAAACATTTGTCTCTCTGACCTCGACAACTCATTAACCAGTGTTTCAGAAACTGCACAAAGGCCATTTCACGACCACAACTCGGTTCCCCAAGCGGGAATGGAGCACCCCAAGCCCCGGTAAGTCGACCGAATACATTCCCATCCAGAATTCCATCCCCAGTGTGAATGACAAGTATTCAGTTAATCAGTTGCATCTTTGGTTAATCATTTGTCGCTCTGACCTCGACAACTCATTAACCAGTATTTCAGAAACTGCACAAAGGCCATTTGACCACCCCAACTCGGATCCCCAAGCGGGAATGGAGCACCCCAAGCCCCGGTATGGTGGCCGAATACAGTCCCATCCAGAATTCCGTCCCCAATGTGAATGACAAGTTTTCAGTTAAACAGTTGCCTGCTTGATTAATCATTTGTCGCTCTGACCTCGACAACTCATCAACCAGTGTTTCAGAAACTGCACAAAGGCCATATGACGACCACAACTCGGTTCCCCAAGCGGGAATGGAGCACCACAAGCCCCCGTATGGCGGCCGAATACAATCCCATCCAGAATTCCATCCCCAATGTGAATGACAAGTATTCAGTTACTCAGTAGCCTGCTTGGTTAATCATTTGTCGCTCTGACCTCGACAACTCATGAACCAGTGCTTCAGAAACTGCACAAAGGCCATTTGACGACCCCAACTCGGTTCCCCAAGCGGGAATGGAGCACCCCAAGCCCTGGTTAGGCGGCCGAATACATTCCCATCCAGAATTCCGTCCCCAATGTGAATGACAAGTATTCAGTTAATCAGTTGCCTCCTTGGTTAATCATTTGTCGCTCTGACCTCGACAACTCATTAACCAGTGTTTCAGAAACTGCACAAAGGCAATTTGACCACCCCAACTCGGTTCCCCAAGCGGGAATGGAGCACCCCAAGCCCAGGTTAGGCGGCCGAATACATTCCCATCCAGAGTTCCGTCCCCAATGTGAATGACAAGTATTCAGTTCATCAGTTTCCTGCTTGGTTAAACATTTGTCTCTCTGACCTCGACAACTCATTAACCAGTGTTTCAGAAACTGCACAAAGGCCATTTCACGACCACAACTCGGTTCCCCAAGCGGGAATGGAGCACCCCAAGCCCCGGTAAGTCGACCGAATACATTCCCATCCAGAATTCCATCCCCAGTGTGAATGACAAGTATTCAGTTAATCAGTTGCATCTTTGGTTAATCATTTGTCGCTCTGACCTCGACAACTCATTAACCAGTATTTCAGAAACTGCACAAAGGCCATTTGACCACCCCAACTCGGATCCCCAAGCGGGAATGGAGCACCCCAAGCCCCGGTATGGTGGCCGAATACAGTCCCATCCAGAATTCCGTCCCCAATGTGAATGACAAGTTTTCAGTTAAACAGT
Organism: Somniosus microcephalus; assembly: GCF_052327205.1. Classification (NCBI taxonomy): domain Eukaryota; kingdom Metazoa; phylum Chordata; class Chondrichthyes; order Squaliformes; family Somniosidae; genus Somniosus; species Somniosus microcephalus. The sequence goes on along the minus strand of NW_028225186.1, from coordinate 2,567,864 downwards.
TGCCTGCTTGATTAATCATTTGTCGCTCTGACCTCGACAACTCATCAACCAGTGTTTCAGAAACTGCACAAAGGCCATATGACGACCACAACTCGGTTCCCCAAGCGGGAATGGAGCACCACAAGCCCCCGTATGGCGGCCGAATACAATCCCATCCAGAATTCCATCCCCAATGTGAATGACAAGTATTCAGTTACTCAGTAGCCTGCTTGGTTAATCATTTGTCGCTCTGACCTCGACAACTCATGAACCAGTGCTTCAGAAACTGCACAAAGGCCATTTGACGACCCCAACTCGGTTCCCCAAGCGGGAATGGAGCACCCCAAGCCCCGGTAAGGTGGCCGAATACATTCCCATCCAGAATTCCGTCCCCAATGTGAATGACAAGTATTCAGTTAATCAGTTGCCTCCTTGGTTATTCATTTGTCGCTCTGACCTCGACAACTCATTAACCAGTTTTTCAGAAACTGCACAAAGGCCATTTGACGACCACAACTCGGTTCCCCAAGCGGGAATGGAGCAACCCAAGCCCCGTTAAGGCGGCCGAATACATTCCCATCCAGAATTCCGTCCCCAATGTGAATGACAAGTATTCAGTTATTCAGTTGCCTCCTTGGTTAATCATTTGTCGCTCTGACCTCGACAACTCATTAACCAGTGTTTCAGAAACTGCACAAAGGCCATTTGACCACCCCAACTCGGTACCCCAAGCCGGAATGGAGCACCCCAAGCCCCGGTAAGGTGGCCGAATACATTCCCATCCAGAATTACGTCCCCAATGTGAATGACAAGTATTCAGTTAATCAGTTGCCTCCTTGGTTAGTCACTTGTCGCTCTGACCTCGACAACTCATTAACCAGTGTTTCAGAAACTGCACAAAGGCCATTTGACCACCCCAACTCGGTTCCCCAAGCGAGAATGGAGCACCCCAAGCCCCGTTAAGGCGGCCGAATACATTCCCATTCAGAATTCCGTCCCCAATGTGAATGACAAGTTTTCAGTTACTCAGTTGCCTGCTTGGTTAATCATTTGTCGCTCTGACCTCGACAACTCATTAACCAGTGTTTCAGAAACTGCACAAAGGCCATTTGACGACCCCAACTCGGTTCCCCAAGCGGGAATGCAGCACCCCAAGCCCCGGTAAGGCGGCCGTAAACATTCCCATCCAGAATTCCGTCCCCAATGTGAATGACAAGTATTCAGTTCATCTGTTGCCTCCTTGGTTAATCATTTGTCGCTCTGACCTCGACAACTCGTTAACCAGTGTTTCAGAAACTGCACACAGGCCATTTGACGACCCCAACTCGGTTCCCCAAGCGGGAATGGATCACACTAAGCCCCGGTAAGGCGGCCGAATACATTCCCATCCAGAATTCCGTCCCCAATGTGAATGACAAATATTCAGTTACTCAGTTGCCTGCTTGGTTACTCATTTGTCGCTCTGACCTCGACAACTCATTAACCTGTTTTTCAGAAAGTGCACAAAGGCCATTTGACGACCACAACTCGGTTCCCCAAGTGGGAATGGAGCACCCCAAGCCCCTGTAAGGCGGCCGAATACATTCCCATCCAGAAATCCGTCCCCAATGTGAATGACAAGTATTCAGTTAATCAGTTGCCTCCTTGGTTAATCATTTGTCGCTCTGACCTCGACAACTCATTAACCAGTGTTTCAGAAACTGCACAAAGGCAATTTGACCACCCCAACTCGGTTCCCCAAGCGGGAATGGAGCACCCCAAGCCCCGGTAAGGCGGCCGAATACATTCCCATCCAGAATTCCGTCCCCAATGTGAATGACAAGTATTCAGTTCATCAGTTTCCTGCTTGGTTAAACATTTGTCGCTCTGACCTCGACAACTCAGTAACCAGTGTTTCAGAAACAGCACAAAGGCCATTTCACGACCACAACTCGGTTCCCCAAGCGGGAATGGAGCACCCCAAGCCCTGGTAAGTCAACCGAATACATTCCCATCCAGAATTCCGTCCCCTATGTGAATGACAAATATTCAATTAATCAGCTGCCTGCTTGGATAATGATTTGTTGCTCTGACCTCGACAACTCATGAACCAGTGTTTCAGAAAATGCACAAAGGCCATTTGACCACCCCAACTCGGTTCCCCAAGCGGGAATGGAGCACCCCAAGCACCGGTAAGGTGGCCGAATACATTCCCATCCAGAATTCCGTCCCCAATGTGAATGACAAGTATTCAGTTGTTCAGTTGCCTCCTTGGTTTATCATTTGTCGCTCTCACCTCGACAACTCATTAACCAGTGTTTCAGAAAATGCACAAAGGCCATTTGACCACCCCAACTCGGTTCCCCAAGCGGGAATGGAGCACCCCAAGCCCCGGTAAGGCGGCCGAATACATTCCCATCCAGAATTCCGTCCCCAATGTGAATGACAAGTATTCAGTTAATCAGTTGCCTGCTTGGTTAATCATTTGTCGCTCTGACCTCGACAACTCATTAACCAATGTTTCAGAAACTGCACAAAGGCCATTTGACGACCACAACTCGGTTCCCCAAGCGGGAATGGAGCACCCCAAGCCCCGGTAAGGCGGCCAAATACATTCCCATCCAGAATTCCGTCCCCAATGTGAATGACAAGTTTTCAGTTGAACAGTTGGCTGCTTGGTTAATCATTTGTCGCTGTGACCTCGACAACTCATCAACCAGTGTTTCAGAAACTGCACAAAGGCCATATGACGACCACAACTCGGTTCCCCAAGCGGGAATGGAGCACCCCAAGTCCCGGTAAGGCGGCCGAATACATTCCCAGTCAGAATTCCATCCCCAATGTGAATGACAAGTATTCAGTTAATCAGTTGCCTCCTTGGTTAATCATTTGTCGCTCTGACCTCGACAACTCATTAAACAATGTTTCAGAAACTGCACAAAGGCCATTTGACCAACCCATCTCGGTTCCCCAAGCGGGAATGGAGCACCACAAGCCCCCGTATGGCGGCCGAATACAATCCCATCCAGAATTCCATCCCCAATGTGAATGACAAGTATTCAGTTACTCAGTTGCCTGCTTGGTTAATCATTTGTCGCTCTGACCTCGACAATTCATGAACCAGTGTTTCAGAAACTGCACAAAGGCCATTTGACGACCCCAACTCGGTTCCCCAAGCGGAATTGGAGCACCCCAAGCCCCGGAAAGGCGGCCGAGTACATTCCCATCCAGAATTCCGTCCCCAATGTGAATGACAAGTATTCAGTTAATCAGTTGCCTCCTTGGTTAATCATTTGTCGCTCTGAGCTCGACAACTCATTAACCAGTGTTTCAGAAACTGCACAAAGGCCATTTGAGCACCCCAACTCGGTTCCGCAAGCGGGAATGGAGAACCCCAAGCCCCGGTAAGGCGGCCGAATACATTACCATCCAGAATTCCGTCCCCAATGTGAATGACAAGTATTCAGTTAATCAGTTGCTTCCTTGATTAATCATTTGTCGCTCTCACCTCGACAACTCAATAACCAGTGTTTCAGAAAATGCACAAAGGCCATTTGACCACCCCAACTCGGTTCCCCAAGCGGGAATGGAGCACCCCAAGCCTCGGTAAGGCGGCCGAATACATTCCCATCCAGAATTCCGTCCCCAATGTGAATGACAAGTATTCAGTTAATCAGTTGCCTGCTTGGTTAATCATTTGTCGCTCTGACCTCGACAACTCATTAACCAATGTTTCAGAAACTGCACAAAGGCCATTTGACGACCCCAACATGGTTCCCCAAGCGGGAATGGAGCACCCCAAGCCCCGGTAAGGCGGCCGAATACATTCCCATCCAGAATTCCGTCCCCAATATGAATGACAAATATTCAGTTATCAGTTGCCTGCTTGGTTAATCATTTGTCGCTCTGACCTCGACAACTCATCAACCAGTGTTTCAGAAACTGCACACAGGCCATTTGACCACCCCAACTCGGTTCCCCACGCGGGAATGGAGCATCCCAAACCCCGGTAAGGCGTCCGAATACATTCCCATCCAGAATTCCGTCCCCAATGTGAATGACAAGTTTTCAGTTAATCAGTTGCCTCCTTGGTTAATCATTTGTCGCTCTGACCTCGACAACTCATCAACCAGTGTTTCAGAAACTGCACACAGGCCATTTGACCACCCCAACTCGGTTCCCCAAGCGGGAGTGGAGCACCCCAAACCCCGTTAAGGCGGCCGAATACATTCCCATCCAGAATTCCGTCCCCAATGTGAATGACAAGTATTCAGTTAATCAGTTGCCTCCTTGGTTAATCATTTGTCGCTCTGACTTCGACAACTCATAAACCAGTGTTTCGGAAACTGTACAAAGGCCATTTGACCACCCCAACTCGGTTCCCCAAGCGGGAATGGAGCACCCCAAGCCCCGGTAAGGCGGCCGAATACTTTCCCATCCAGAATTCCGTCCCCAATGTGAATGACAAGTATTCAGTTAATCAGTTGCCTCCTTGGTTAATCACTTGTCGTTCTGACCTCGACAACTCATTAACCAGTGCTTCAGAAACTGCACCAAGGCCATTTGACAACCCCAACTCGGTTCCCCAAGCGGTAATGGAGCACCCCAAGCCCCGTTAAGGCGGCCGAATACTTTCCCATCCAGAATTCCTTCCCCAATGTGAATGACAAGTTTTCAGTCAATCAGTTGCCTCCTTGGTTAATCATTTGTCGCTCTGACCTCGACAACTCAATAACCAATTTTTCAGAAACTGCACAAAAGCCATTTGACGACCACAACTCGGTTCCCCAAGCGGGAATGGAGCAACCCAAGCCTCGGTAAGGCGGCCGAATACATTCCTATCCAGAATTCCGTCCCCAATGTGAATGACAAGTATTCAGTTCATCAGCTGCCTGCTTGGATAATCATTTGTCGCTCTGACCTCGACCACTCATGAACCAGTGTTTCAGAAACTGCACAAAGGCCATTTGACGACCCCAACTCTGTTCCCCAAGCGGGAATGGAGCACCCCAAGCCGCGGTAAGGCGGCCGAATACATTCCCATCCAGAATTCCGTCCCCAATGTGAATGACAAGTATTCAGTTAATCAGTTGCCTTCTTGATTAATCATTTGTCGCTCTGACCTCGACAACTCATTAACCAATGTTTCCGAAACTGCACAAAGGCCATTTGACCACCCCAACTCGGTTCCCCAAGCGGGAATGGAGCACCCCAAACCCCCGGTAAGGCGGCCGAATACATTCCCATCCAGAATTCCGTCCCCAATGTGAATGACAAGTATTCTGTTAACCAGTTGCCTCCTTGCTTAATCATTTGTCGCTCTGACCTCGACAACTCAATAACCAGTGTTTCAGAAACTGCACCAAGGCCATTTGGCGACCACAACTCGGTTCCCCAAGCCGGAATGGATCACCCCAAGCCCCGGAAAGGCGGCCGAATACATTCCCATCCAGAATTCCGTCCCCAATGTGAATGACAAATATTCAGTTAATCAGTTGCCTGCTTGGTTACTCATTTGTCGCTCTGACCTCGACAACTCATTCACCAGTTTTTCAGAAACTGCACAAAGGCCATTTGACGACCACAACTCGGTTCCCCAAGCGGGAATGGAGCGCCCCAAGCCCCTGTAAGGCGGCCGAATACATTCCCATCCAGAAAACCGTCCCCAATGTGAATGACAAGTATTCAGTTAATCAATTGCCTGCTTGGTTAATCATTTGTCGCTCTGACCTCGACAACTCATTAACCAGTGTTTCAGAAACTGCACAAAGGCCATTTCACGATCACAACTCGGTTCCCCAAGCGGGAATGGAGCACCCCAAGCCCCGGTAAGTCGACCGAATACATTCCCATCCAGAATTCCGTCCCCAATGTGAATGACAAGTATTCAGTTACTCAGTTGCCTGCTTGGTTAATCATTTGTCGCTCTGACCTCGGCAGCTCATGAACCAGTGTTTCAGAAACTGCACAAAGGCCATTTGACGAACCCAACTCGGTTCCCCAAGCGGGATTGGAGCACCAGAAGCCCCGGTAAGGCGGCCGAATACATTCCCATCCAGAATTCCGTCCCCAATGTGAATGACATGTATTCTCTTAATCAGTTGCCTCCTTGGTTATTCATTTGTCGCTCTGACCTCGACAACTCATTAACCAGTGTTTCAGAAACTGCACAAAGGCCGTTTGACCACCCCAACTCGGTTCCCCAAGCGGGAATGGAGCACCCCAAGCCCCGGTAAGGCGGCCGAATACATTCCCGTCCAGAATTCCGTCCCCAATGTGAATAACAAGTATTCAGTTAATCAGTTGCCTCCTTGGTTACTCACTTGTCGCTCTGACCTCGACAACTCATTAACCAGTTTTTCAGAAAGTGCACAAAGGCCATTTGACGACCACAACTCGGTTCCCAAGTGGGAATGGAGCACCCCAAGCCCATGTAAGGCGGCCGAATACATTCCCATCCAGAAATCCGTCCCCAATGTGAATGACAAGTATTCAGTTAATCAGTTGCCTGCTTGGTGAATCATTTGTCGCTCTGACCTCGACAACTCATTAACCATTGTTTCAGAAACTGCACAAAGGCAATTTGACCACCCCAACTCGGTTCCCCAAGCGGGAATGGAGCACCCCAAGCGCAGGTTAGGCGGCCGAATACATTCCCATCCAGAATTCCGTCCCCAATGTGAATGACAAGTATTCAGTTCATCAGTTTCCTGCTTGGTTAAACATTTGTCGCTCTGACCTCGACAACTCATTAACCACTGTTTCAGAAACTGCACAAAGGCCATTTCACGACCACAACTCGGTTCCCCAAGCGGGAATGGAGCACCCCAAGCCCCGGTAAGTCGACCGAATACATTCCCATCCAGAATTCCGTCCCCAATGTGAATGACAAGTATTCAGTTTATCAGTTGCATCCTTGGTTAATCATTTGTCGCTCTGACCTCGACAACTCATTAACCAGTATTTCAGAAACTGCACAAAAGCCATTTGACCACCCCAACTCGGATCCCCAAGCGGGAATGGAGCACCCCAAGCCCCGGTATGGTGGCCGAATACAGTCCCATCCAGAATTCCGTCCCCAATGTGAATGACAAGTTTTCAGTTGAACAGTTGCCTGCTTGGTTCACCATTTGTCGCTCTGACCTCGACAACTCATCAACCACTGTGTCAGAAACTGCACAAAGGCCATATGACGACCACAACTCGGTTCCCCAAGCGGGAATGGAGCACCCCAAGCCCCGGTAAGGCGGCCGAATACATTCCCATCCAGAATTCCGTCCCCAATGTGAATGACAAGTATTCAGTTAATCAGTTGCCTCCTTGGTTAATCATTTGTCGCTGTGACCTCGACAACTCATCAACCAGTGTTTCAGAAACTGCACAAAGGCCATATGACGACCACAACTCGGTTCCCCAAGCGGGAATGGAGCAACCCAAGCCCCGGAAAGGCGGCCGAATACATTCCCATCCAGAATTCCGTCCCCAATGTGAATGACAAGTATTCAGTTAACCAGTTGCCTCCTTGGTTTCTCATTTGTCGCTCTGAGCTCGAAAACTCATTAACCAGTGTTTCAGAAACTGCACAAAGGCCATTTGAGCACCCCAACTCGGTTCCGCAAGCGGGAATGGAGCACCCCAAGCTCCGGTAAGGCGGCCGAATACATTCCCATCCAGAATTCCGTCCCCAATGTGAATGACAAGTATTCAGTTAATCAGTTGCTTCCTTGGTTAATCATTTGTCGCTCTCACCTCGACAACTCATTAACCAGTGTTTCAGAAAATGCACAAAGGCAATTTGACCACCCCAACTCGGTTCCCCAAGCGGGAATGGAGCACCCCAAGCCCCGGTAAGGCGGCCGAATACATTCCCATCCAGAATTCCGTCCCCAATGTGAATGACAAGTATTCAGTTAATCAGTTGCCTGCTTGGTTAATCATTTGTCGCTCTGACCTCGACAACTCATTAACCAATGCTTCAGAAACTGCACAAAGGCCATTTGACGACCCCAACTCGGTTCCCCAAGCGGGAATGGAGCACCCCAAGCCCCGGTAAGGCGGCCGAATACATTCCCATCCAGAATTCCGTCCCCAATATGAATGACAAATATTCAGTTAATCAGTTGCCTGCTTGGTTAATCATTTGTCGCTCTGACCTCGACAACTCATTAACCAATGTTTCAGAAACTGCACAAAGGCCATTTGACGACCCCAACTCGGTTCCCCAAGCGGGAATGAAGCACCCCAAGCCCCGGTAAGGCGGCCGTAAACATTCCCATCCAGAATTCCGTCCCCAATGTGAATGACAAGTTTTCAGTTAATCAGTTGCCTCCTTGGTTAATCATTTGTCGCTCTGACCTCGACAACTCATCAACCAGTGTTTCAGAAACTGCACACAGGCCATTTGACCACCCCAACTCGGTTCCCCACGCGGGAATGGAGCACCCCAAGCCCCGGTAAGGCGGCCGAATACAGTCCCATCCAGAATTCCGTCCCCAATGTGAATGACAAGTTTTCATTTGATCAGTTGCCTGCTTGGTTAATCATTTGTCGCTCTGACCTCGACAACTCATTAACCAGTGTTTCAGAAACTGCACAAAGGCCATTTGACGACCCCAACTCGGTTCCCCAAGCGGGAATGGATCACCCCAAGTCCCGGTAAGGCGGCCGAATACATTCCCATCCAGAATTCCGTCCCCAATGTGAATGACAAATATTCAGTGAATCTGTTGCCTGCTTGGTTACACATTTGTCGCTCTGACCTCGAAAACTCATTAACCAGTGTTTCAGAAACTGCACAAAGGCCATTTGAGCACCCCAACTCGGTTCCGCAAGCGGGAATGGAGCACCCCAAGCTCCGGTAAGGCGGCCGAATACATTCCCATCCAGAATTCCGTCCCCAATGTGAATGACAAGTATTCAGTTAATCAGTTGCTTCCTTGGTTAATCATTTGTCGCTCTCACCTCGACAACTCATTAACCAGTGTTTCAGAAAATGCACAAAGGCAATTTGACCACCCCAACTCGGTTCCCCAAGCGGGAATGGAGCACCCCAAGCCCCGGTAAGGCGGCCGAATACATTCCCATCCAGAATTCCGTCCCCAATGTGAATGACAAGTATTCAGTTAATCAGTTGCCTGCTTGGTTAATCATTTGTCGCTCTGACCTCGACAACTCATTAACCAATGCTTCAGAAACTGCACAAAGGCCATTTGACGACCCCAACTCGGTTCCCCAAGCGGGAATGGAGCACCCCAAGCCCCGGTAAGGCGGCCGAATACATTCCCATCCAGAATTCCGTCCCCAATATGAATGACAAATATTCAGTTAATCAGTTGCCTGCTTGGTTAATCATTTGTCGCTCTGACCTCGACAACTCATTAACCAATGTTTCAGAAACTGCACAAAGGCCATTTGACGACCCCAACTCGGTTCCCCAAGCGGGAATGAAGCACCCCAAGCCCCGGTAAGGCGGCCGTAAACATTCCCATCCAGAATTCCGTCCCCAATGTGAATGACAAGTTTTCAGTTAATCAGTTGCCTCCTTGGTTAATCATTTGTCGCTCTGAACTCGACAACTCATCAACCAGTGTTTCAGAAACTGCACACAGGCCATTTGACCACCCCAACTCGGTTCCCCACGCGGGAATGGAGCACCCCAAGCCCCGGTAAGGCGGCCGAATACAGTCCCATCCAGAATTCCGTCCCCAATGTGAATGACAAGTTTTCATTTGATCAGTTGCCTGCTTGGTTAATCATTTGTCGCTCTGACCTCGACAACTCATTAACCAGTGTTTCAGAAACTGCACAAAGGCCATTTGACGACCCCAACTCGGTTCCCCAAGCGGGAATGGATCACCCCAAGTCCCGGTAAGGCGGCCGAATACATTCCCATCCAGAATTCCGTCCCCAATGTGAATGACAAATATTCAGTGAATCTGTTGCCTGCTTGGTTACACATTTGTCGCTCTGACCTCGACAACTCATTAACCAGTTTTTCAGAAACTGCACAAAGGCCATTTGACGACCACAACTCAGTTCCCCAAGCGGGAATGGAGCACCCCAAACCCCCGGTAAGGCGGCCGAATACATTCCCATCCAGAAATCGGTCCCCAATGTGAATGACAAGTATTCAGTTAATCAGTTGCCTGCTTGGTTACTCATTTGCCGCTCTGACCTCGACAACTCATTAACCAGTGTTTCAGAAACTGCACAAAGGCCAATTGACGACCACAACTCGGTTCCCCAAGCTGGAATGGAGCACCCCAAGCCCTGGTAAGGCGGCCGAATACATTCCGATCCAGAATTCCGTCCCCAATGTGAATGACAAGTATTCAGTTATTCAGTTGCCTGCTTGGTTAATCATTTGTCGCTCTGACCTCGACAACTCATTAACCAGTGTTTCAGAAACTTCACAAAGACCATTTGACCACCCCAACACGGTTCCCCAAGCGGGAATGGAGCACCCCAAGCCCCGGTAAGGTGGCCGAATACAGTCCCATCCAGAATTCCGTCCCCAATGTGAATGTCAAGTTTTCAGTTATTCAGTTGCCTGCTTGGTTATTCATTTGTCGCTCTGACCTCGACAACTCATTAACCAGTGTTTCAGAAACTGCACAAAGGCCATTTGACGACCACAACTCGGTTCCCCAAGCGGGAATGGAGCACCCCAAGCCCCGGTAAGGCAGCCGAATACATTCCCATCCAGAATTCCGTCCCCAATGTGAATGACAAGTATTCAGTTTATCAGTTGCCTCCTTGGTTAATCATTTGTCGCTCTGACTTCGACAACTCATAAACCAATGTTTCGGAAACTGCACAAAGGCCATTTGACCACCCCAACTCGGTTCCCCAAGCGGGAATGGAGCACGCCAAGCCCCGGTAAGGCGGCCGAATACTTTCCCATCCAGAAGTCCGTCCCCAATGTGAATGACAAGTGTTCAGTTAATCACTTGCCTCCTTGGTTAATCACTTGTCGTTCTGACCTCGACAACTCATTAACCGGTGCTTCAGAAACTGCACAAAGACCATTTGACCACCCCAACTCGGTTCCCCAAGCGGGAATGGAGCACCCCAAGCCCCGGTAAGGCGGCCGAATACTTTCCCATCCAGAATTCCTTCCCCAATGTGAATGACAAGTTTTCAGTCAATCAGTTGCCTGCTTGGTTCATCATTTGTCGCTCTGACCTCGACAACTCATTAACCAGTGTTTCAGAAACTGCGCAAAGGCCATTTGACGACCACAACTCGGTTCCCCAAGCGGGAATGGATCACCCCAAGCCCCGTTAAGGCGGCCGAATACATTCCCATCCAGAATTCCGTCCCCAATGTGAATGACAAGTATTCAGTTAATCAGTTGCCTCCTTGGTTAATCATTTGTCGCTCTGACCTTGACAACTCAGTAACCAATTTTTCAGAAACTGCACAAAGGCCATTTGACGACCATAACACGGTTCCCCAGCGGGAATGGAGCACCCCAAGCCCCGGTAAGGCGGCCGAATACTTTCCCATCCAGAATTCCGTCCCCAATGTGAATGACAAGTATTCAGTTAATCAGTTGCCTCCTTGTTTTATCATTTGTCGCTCTGACCTCGACAACTCATTAACCAGTGTTTCAGAAACTGCACAAAGGCCATTTGACCACCCCAACTCGGATCCCCAAGCGGGAATGGAGCACCCCAAGCCCCGGTATGGTGGCCGAATACAGTCCCATCCAGAATTCCGTCCCCAATGTGAATGACAAGTTTTCAGTTAAACAGTTGCCTGCTTGGTTAACCATTTGTCGCTCTGACCTCGACAACTCATCAACCAGTGTTTCAGAAACTGCACAAAGGCCATATGACGATCACAACTCGGTTCCCCAAGCGGGAATGGAGCACCCCAAGCCCCGGTAAGGCGGCCGAATACATTCCCATCCAGAATTCCGTCCCCAATGTGAATGACAAGTATTCAGTTAATCAGTTGCCTCCTTGGTTTATCATTTGTCGCTCTGACCTCGACAACTCATTCACCAATGTTTCAGAAAATGCACAAAGGCCATTTGACCAACCCAACTCGGTTCCCCAAGCGGGAATGGAGCACCACAAGCCCCCGTATGGCGGCCGAATGCAATCCAATCCGGAATTCCATCCCCAATGTGAATGACAAGTATTCAGTTACTCAGTTGCCTGCTTGGTTAATCATTTGTCGCTCTGACCTCGACAACTCATGAAGCAGTGTTTCAGAAGCTGCACAAAGGCCATTTGACGACCCCAACTCGGTTCCCCAAGCGGAATTGGAGCAACCCAAGCCCCGGAAAGGCGGCCGAATACATTCCCATCCAGAATTCCGTCCCCAATGTGAATGACAAGTATTCAGTTAATCAGTTGCCTCCTTTGTTAATCATTTGTCGCTCTGAGCTCGACAACTCATTAACCAGTGTTTCAGAAACTGCACAAAGGCCATTTGAGCACCCCAACTCGGTTCCGCAAGCGGGAATGGAGCACCCCAAGCCCCGGTAAGGCGGCCGAATACATTCCCATCCAGAATTCCGTCCCCAATCTGAATGACAAGTATTCAGTTAATCAGTTGCCTGCTTGGTTAATCATTTGTCGCTCTGACCTCGACAACTCATTAACCAATGTTTCAGAAACTGCACAAAGGCCAATTGACGACCCCAACTCGGTTCCCCAAGCGGGAATGGAGCACCCCAAGCCCCGGTAAGGCGGCCGAATACATTCCCATCCAGAATTCCGTCCCCAATGTGAATGACAAGTTTTCAGTTAAACAGTTGCCTGCTTGGTTGATCATTTGTCGCTGTGACCTCGACAACTCATCAACCAGTGTTTCAGAAACTGCACAAAAGCCATATGACGACCATAACTCGGTTCCCCAAGCGGGAATGGAGCACCCCAAGCCCCGGTATGGCGGCCGAATGCATTCCCATCCAGAATTCCGTCCCCAATGTGAATGACATGTATTCAGTTAATCAGTTGCCTCCTTGGTTAATCATTTGTCGCTCTGACCTCGACAACTCATGAACCAGTGTTTCAGAAACTGCACAAAGGCCATTTGACGACCCCAACTCGGTCCCCCAAGCGGAATTGGAGCACCCCAAGCCCCGGAAAGGCGGCCGAATACATTCCCATCCAGAATTCCGTCCCCAATGTGAATGACAAGTATTCAGTTAATCAGTTGCCTCCTTGGTTAATCATTTGTCGCTCTGAGCTCGACAACTCATTAACCAGTGTTTCAGAAACTGCACAAAGGCCATTTGAGCACCCCAACTCGGTTCCGCAAGCGGCAATGGAGCACCCCAAGCCCCGGTAAGGCGGCCGAATACATTCCCATCCAGAATTCCGTCCCCAATGTGAATGACAAGTATTCAGTTATTCAGTTGCCTGCTTGGTTCATCATTTGTCGCTCTGACCTCGACAACTCATTAACCAATGTTTCAGAAACTGCACAAAGGCCATTTGACGACCCCAACTCGGTTCCCCAAGCGGGAATGGAGCACCCCAAGCCCCGGAAAGGCGGCCGAATACAGTCCCATCCAGAATTCCGTCCCCAATGTGAATGACAAGTTTTCAGTTGATCAGTTGCCTGCTTGGTTAATCATTTGTCGCTCTGACCTCGACAACTCATTAACCAGTGTTTCAGAAACTGCGCAAAGGCCATTTGACGACCTCAACTCGGTTCCCCAAGCGGGAATGGATCACCCCAAGTCCCGCTAAGGCGGCCGAATACATTCCCATCCAGAATTCCGTCCCCAATGTGAATGACAAATATTCAGTGAATCAGTTGCCTGCTTGGTTACTCATTTCTCGCTCTGACCTCGACAACTCATTAAACAGTTTTTCAGAAACTGCACAAAGGCCATTTGACGACCACAACTCAGTTCCCCAAGCGGGAATGGAGCACCCCAAACCCCCGGTAAGGCGGCCGAATACATTCCCATCCAGAATTCCGTCCCCAATGTGAATGACAAGTATTCAGTTATTCAGTTGCCTGCTTGGTAAATCATTTGTCGCTCTGACCTCGACAAATCATTAACCAGTGTTTCAGAAACTGCACAAAGACCATTTGACCACCCCAACTCGGTTCCCCAAGCGGGAATGGAGCACCCCAAGCCCCGGTAAGGCGGCCGAATACAGTCCCATCCAGAATTCCGTCCCCAATGTGAATGTCAAGTTTTCAGTTATTCAGTTGCCTGCTTGGTTATTCATTTGTCGCTCTGACCTCGACAACTCATTAACCATTGTTTCAGAAACTGCACAAAGGCCATTTGACGACCACAACTCGGTTCCCCAAGCGGGAATGGAGCACCCCAAGCCCCGGTAAGGCAGCCGAATACATTCCCATCCAGAATTCCGTCCCCAATGTGAATGGCAAGTGTTCAGTTTATCAGTTGCCTCCTTGGTTAATCATTTGTCGCTCTGACTCCGACAACTCATAAACCAGTGTTTCGGAAACTGCACAAAGGCCATTTGACCACCCCAACTCGGTTCCCCAAGCGGGAATGGAGCACCCCAAGCCCCGGTAAGGCGGCCGAATACTTTCCCATCCAGAATTCCGTCCCCAATGTGAATGACAAGTGTTCAGTTAATCAGTTGCCTCCTTGGTTAATCACTTGTCGTTCTGACCTCGACAACTCATTAACCAGTGCTTCAGAAACTGCACAAAGGCCATTTGACCACCCCAACTCGGTTCCCGAAGCGGGAATGGAGCACCCCAAGCCCCGGTAAGGTGGCCGAATACTTTCCCATCCAGAATTCCTTCCCCAATGTGAATGACAAGTTTTCAGTCAATCAGTTGCCTGCTTGGTTCATCACTTGTCGCTCTGACCTCGACAACTCATTAACCAGTGTTTCAGAAACTGCACAAAGGCCATTTGACGACCACAACTCGGTTCCCCAAGCGGGAATGGATCACCCCAAGCCCCGTTAAGGCGGCCGAATACATTCCCATCCAGAATTCCGTCCCCGATGTGAATGACAAGTATTCAGTTAATCAGTTGCCTGCTTGGTTAATCATTTGTCGCTATGACCTCGACAACTCATTAACCAGTGTTTCAGAAACTGCACAAAGGCCATTTGACGATCCCACCTCGGTTCCCCATGCGGGAATGGAGCACCCCAAGCCCCGGTAAGGTGGCCGAATACATTCCCATCCAGAATTCCTTCCCCAATCTGAATGACAAGTATTCAGTTGATCAGTTGCCTCCTTGGTTAAACATTTGTCGCTCTGACCTGGACAACTCAGTAACCAGTGTTTCAGAAACTGCACAAAGGCCATTTGACCACCCCAACTCGGATCCCCAAGCGGGAATGGAGCACCCCAAGCCCCGGTAAGGCGGCCGAATACATTCCCATCCAGAATTCCGTCCCCAATGTGTATGACAAGTATTCAGTTAATCAGTTGCCTCCTTGGTTAATCATTTGTCGCTCTGACCTCGACAACTCATTAACCAATGTTTCAGAAACTGCCCAAAGGCCATTTGACCACCTCAACTCGGTTCCCCAAGCGGGAATGGAGCACCCCAATCCCCGGTAAGGCGGCCGAATACATTCCCATCCAGAGTTCCATCCCCAATGTGAATGACAAGTATTCAGTTAATCAGTTGCCTGCTTGGTTAATCATTTGTCGCTCTGACCTCGACAACTCATTAACCAATGTTTCAGAAACTGCACAAAGGCCATTTGACGACCACAACTCGGTTCCCCAAGCGGGAATGGAGCACCCCAAGCCCCGGTAAGGTGGCCGAATACATTCCCATCCAGAATTCTGTCCCCAATGTGAATGACATGTATTCAGTTAATCAGTTTCCTCCTTGGTTATTCATTTGTCGCTCTGACCTCGACAACTCATGAACCAGTGTTTCAGAAACTGCACAAAGGCCATTTGAGCACCCCAACTCGGTTCTGCAAGCGGGAATGGAGCACCCCAAGCCCCGGTAAGGCGGCCGAATACATTCCCATCCAGAATTCCGTCCCCAATGTGAATGACAAGTATTCAGTTAATCAGTTGCTTCCTTGGTTAATCATTTGTCGCTCTCACGTCGACAACTCATTAACCACTGTTTCAGAAAATGCACAAAGGCCATTTGACCACCCCAACTCGGTTCCCCAAGCGGCAATGGAGCACCCCAAGCCCCGGTAAGGCGGCCGAATACATTCCCATCCAGAATTCCGTCCCCAATATGAATGACAAATATTCAGTTGATCAGTTGCCTGATTGGTTAATCATTTGTCGCTCTGACCTCGACAACTCATTAACCAATGTTTCAGAAACTGCACAAAGGCCATTTGACGACCCCAACTCGGTTCCCCAAGCGGGAATGAAGCACCCCAAGCCCCGGTAAGGCGGCCGTAAACATTCCCATCCAGAATTCAGTCCCCAATGTGAATGACAAGTTTTCAGTTACTCAGTTGCCTCCTTGGTTAATCATTTGTCGCTCTGACCTCGACAACTCATCAACCAGTGTTTCAGAAACTGCACACAGGCCATTTGACCACCCCAACTCGGTTCCCCACGCGGGAATGGAGCACCCCAAGCCCCGGTAAGGCGGCCGAATACAGTCCCATCCAGAATTCCGTCCCCAATGTGAATGACAAGTTTTCAGTTGATCAGTTGCCTGCTTGGTTACTCATTTGTCGCTCTGACCTCGGCAACTCATTAACCAGTGTTTCAGAAACTGCGCAAAGGCCATTTGACGACCCCAACTCGGTTCCCCAAGCGGGAATGGATCACCCCAAGTCCCGGTAAGGCGGCCGAATACATTCCCATCCAGAATTCCGTCCCCAATGTGAATGACAAATATTCAGTGAATCAGTTGCCTGCTTGGTTACTCATTTCTCGCTCTGACCTCGACAACTCATTAACCAGTTTTTCAGAAACTGCACAAACGCCATTTGACGACCACAACTCAGTTCCCCAAGCGGGAATGGAGCACCCCAAGCCCTGGTAAGGCGGCCGAATACATTCCCATCCAGAATTCCGTCCCCAATGTGAATGACAAGTGTTCAGTTATTCAGTTGCCTGCTTGGTGAATCATTTGTCGCTCTGACCTCGACAAATCATTAACCAGTGTTTCAGAAACTGCACAAAGACCATTTGACCACCCCAACTCGGTTCCCCAAGCGGGAATGGAGCACCCCAAGCCGCGGTAAGGCGGCCGAATACAGTCCCATCCAGAATTCCGTCCCCAATGTGAATGTCAAGTTTTCAGTTATTCAGTTGCCTGCTTGGTTATTCATTTGTCGCTCTGACCTCGACAACTCAATAACCAGTGTTTCAGAAACTGCACAAAGGCCATTTGACGACCACAACTCGGTTCCCCAAGCAGGAATGGAGCACCCAAAGCCCCGGTAAGGCAGCCGAATACATTCCCATCCAGAATTCCGTCCCCAATGTGAATGGCAAGTGTTCAGTTTATCAGTTGCCTCCTTGGTTAATCATTTGTCGCTCTGACTTCGACAACTCATAAACCAGTGTTTCGGAAACTGCACAAAGGCCATTTGACCACCCCAACTCGGTTCCCCAAGCGGGAATGGAGTACCCCAAGCCCCGGTAAGGCGGCCGAATACTTTCCCATCCAGAATTCCGTCCCCAATGTGAATGACAAGTGTTCAGTTAATCAGTTGCCTCCTTGGTTAATCACTTGTCGTTCTGACCTCGACAACTCATTAACCCGTGCTTCAGAAACTGCACCAAGGCCATTTGACCACCCCAACTCGGTTCCCGAAGCGGGAATGGAGCACCCCAAGCCCCGGTAAGGCGGCCGAATACTTTCCCATCCAGAATTCCTTCCCCAATGTGAATGACAAGTTTTCAGTCAATCAGTTGCCTGCTTGGTTCATCATTTGTCGCTCTGACCTCGACAACTCATTAACCAGTGTTTCAGAAACTGCACAAAGGCCATTTGACGACCACAACTCGGTTCCCCAAGCGGGAATGGATCACCCCAAGCCCCGTTAAGGCGGCCGAATACATTCCCATCCAGAATTCCGTCCCCAATGTGAATGACAAGTATTCAGTTAATCAGTTGCCTCCTTGGTTAATTATTTGTCGCTCTGACCTCGACAACTCATTAACCAATTTTTCAGAAACTGCACAAAGGCCATTTGACGACCTCAACTCGGTTCCCCAAGCGAGAATGGAGCACCCCAAGCCCCGGTAAGGCGGCCGAATACTTTCCCATCCAGAATTCCGTCCCCAATGTGAATGACAAGTATTCAGTTAATCAGTTGCCTCCTTGTTTAATCATTTGTCGCTCTGACCTCGACAACTCATTAACCAGTGTTTCAGAAACTGCACAAAGGCCATTTGACCAACCCAACTCGGTTCCCCAAGCGGGAATGGAGCACCCCAAGACCCGGTAAGGCGGCCGAATACATTCCCATCCAGAATTCCGTCCCCGATGTGAATGACAAGTATTCAGTTAATCAGTTGCCTGCTTGGTGAATCATTTGTCGCTATGACCTCGACAACTCATTAACCAGTGTTTCAGAAACTGCACAAAGGCCATTTGACGATCCCACCTCGGTTCCCCATGCGGGAATGGAGCACCTCAAGCCCCGGTAAGGCGGCCGAATACATTCCCATCCAGAATTCCGTCCCCAATCTGAATGACAAGTATTCAGTTGATCAGTTGCCTCCTTGGTTAAACATTTGTCGCTCTGACCTGGACAACTCAGTAACCAGTGATTCAGAAACTGCACAAAGGCCATTTGACCACCCCAACTCGGATCCCCAAGCGGGAATGGAGCACCCCAAGCCCCGGTAAGGCGGCCGAATACATTCCCATCCAGAATTCCGTCCCCAATGTGTATGACAAGTATTCAGTTAATCAGTTGCCTCCTTGGTTAATCATTTGTCGCTCTGACCTCGACAACTCATTAGCAATGTTTCAGAAACTGCCCAAAGGCCATTTGACCACCTCAACTCGGTTCCCCAAGCGGGAATGGAGCACCCCAATCCCCGGTAAGGCGGCCGAATACATTCCCATCCAGAATTCCATCCCCAATGTGAATGACAAGTATTCAGTTAATCAGTTGCCTGCTTGGTTAATCATTTGTCGCTCTGACCTCGACAACTCATTAACCAATGTTTCAGAAACTGCACAAAGGCCATTTGACGACCACAACTCGGTTCCCCAAGCGGGAATGGAGCACCCCAAGCCCCGGTAAGGTGGCCGAATACATTCCCATCCAGAATTCTGTCCCCAATGTGAATGACATGTATTCAGTTAATCAGTTTCCTCCTTGGTTAATCATTTGTCGCTCTGACCTCGACAACCCATTAACCAGTGTTTCAGAAACTGCACAAAGGCCATTTGACGACCCCAACTCGGTTCCCCAAGCGGGAATGGATCACCCCAAACCCCGGTAAGGCGGCCGAATACATTCCCATCCAGAATTCCGTCCCCAATGTGAATGACAAATATTCAGTTACTCAGTTGCCTGCTTCGTTACTCATTTGTCGTTCTGACCTCGACAACTCATTAACCAATTTTTCAGATACTGCACAAAGGCCATTTGACGACCACAACTCGGTTCCACAAGCGGGAATGGAGCACCCCAAACCCCCGGTAAGGCGGCCGAATACATTCCCATCCAGAAATCCGTCCCCAATGTGAATGACAAATATTCAGTTAATCAGTTGCCTGCTTGGTTTATCATTTGTCGCTCTGACCTCGACAACTCAATAACCAGTGTTTCAGAAACTGCACAAAGGCCATTTGACGACCACAACTCGGTTCCCCAAGCGGGAATGGAGCACCCCAAGCCCAGGTAAGGCGGCCGAATACAATCCCATCCAGAATTCCGTCCCCGATGTGAATGACAAGTATTCAGTCAATCAGTTGCCTGCTTGGTTAATCATTTGTCGCTATGACCTCGACAACTCATTAACCAGTGTTTCAGAAACTGCACAAAGGCAATTTGACGATCCCAACTCGGTTCCCCATGCGGGAATGGAGCACCCCAAGCCCCGGTAAGGGGGCCGAATACATTCCCATCCAGAATTCCTTCCCCAATCTGAATGACAAGTATTCAGTTGATCAGTTGCCTCCTTGGTTAATCATTTGTCGCTCTGACCTGGACAACTCATTAACCAATGTTTCAGAAACTGCACAAAGGCCATTTGACCACCCCAACTCGGATCCCCAAGCGGGAATGGAGCACCCCAAGCCCCGGTAAGGCGGCCGAATACATTCCCATTCAGAATTCCGTCCCCAATGTGTATGACAAGTATTCAGTTGATCAGTTTCCTCCTTGGTTAATCATTTGTCGCTCTGACCTCGACAACTCATTTACCAGTGTTTCAGAAACTGCACAAAGACCATTTGACGACCTCAACTCGGTTCCCCAAGCGGGAATGGAGCACCCCAAGCCCCGGTAAGGCGGCCGTAAACAATCCCATCCTGAATTCCGTCCCCAATGTGAATGACAAGTATTCAGTTAATCAGTTGCTTCCTTGGTTAATCATTTGTCGCTCTCACCTCGACAACTCATTAACCAGTGTTTCAGAAAATGCACAAAGGCCATTTGACGACCCCAACTCGGTTCCCCAAGCGGGAATGGAGCACCCCAAGCCCCGGTAAGGCGGCCGAATACATTCCCATCCAGAATTCCGTCCCCAATATGAATGACAAATATTCAGTTAATCAGTTGCCTGCTTGGTTAATCATTTGTCGCTCTGACCTCGACAACTCATAAACCAATGTTGCAGAAACTGCACAAAGGCCATTTGACCACCCCAACTCGGATCCCCAAGCGGGAATGGAGCACCCCAAGCCCCGGTAAGGCGGCCGAATACATTCCCATCCAGAATTCCGTCCCCAATGTGTATGACAAGTATTCAGTTAATCAGTTGCCTCCTTGGTTAATCATTTGTCGCTCTGACCTCGACAACTCATTAACCAATGTTTCAGAAACTGCCCAAAGGCCATTTGACCACCTCAACTCGGTTCCCCAAGCGGGAATGGAGCACCCCAATCCCCGGTAAGGCGGCCGAATACATTCGCATCCAGAATTCCATCCCCAATGTGAATGACATGTATTCAGTTAATCAGTTGCCTGCTTGGTTAATCATTTGTCGCTCTGACCTCGACAACTCATTAACCAATGTTTCAGAAACTGCACAAAGGCCATTTGACGACCACAACTCGGTTCCCCAAGCGGGATGGAGCACCCCAAGCCCCGGTAAGGTGGCTGAATACATTCCCATCCAGAATTCTGTCCCCAATGTGAATGACAAGTATTCAGTTAATCAGTTTCCTCCTTGGTTATTCATTTGTCGCTCTGACCTCGACAACTCATTAACCAGTGTTTCAGAAACTGCACAAAGGCCATTTGACGATCCCAACTCGGTTCCCCATGCGGGAATGGAGCACCCCAAGCCCCGGTAAGGGGGCCGAATACATTCACATCCAGAATTCCTTCCCCAATCTGAATGACAAGTATTCAGTTGATCAGTTGCCTCCTTGGTTAATCATTTGTCGCTCTGACCTGGACAACTCATTAACCAATGTTTCAGAAACTGCACAAAGGCCATTTGACCACCCCAACTCGGATCCCCAAGCGGGAATGGAGCACCCCAAGCCCCGGTAAGGCGGCCGAATACATTCCCATCCAGAATTCCGTCCCCAATGTGTATGACAAGTATTCAGTTGATCAGTTGCCTCCTTGGTTAATCATTTGTCGCTCTGACCTCGACAGCTCATTAACCAATGTTTCAGAAACTGCCCAAAGGCCATTTGACCACCCCAACTCGGTTCCCCAAGCGGGAATGGAGCACCCCAATCCCCGGTAAGGCGGCCGAATACATTCCCATCCAGAATTCTGTCCCCAATGTGAATGACAAGTATTCAGTTAATCAGTTTCCTCCTTGGTTAATCATTTGTCGCTCTGACCTCGACAACTCATTTACCAGTGTTTCAGAAACTGCACAAAGGCCATTTGACGACCTCAACTCGGTTCCCCAAGCGGGAATCGAGCACCCCAAGCCCCGGTAAGGCGGCCGTAAACATTCCCATCCTGAATTCCGTCCCCAATGTGAATGACAAGTATTCAGTTAATCAGTTGCTTCCTTGGTTAATCATTTGTCGCTCTCACCTCGACAACTCATTAACCAGTGTTTCAGAAAATGCACAAAGGCCATTTGACGACCCCAACTCGGTTCCCCAAGCGGGAATGGAGCACCCCAAGCCCCGGTAAGGCGGCCGAATACATTCCCATCCAGAATTCCGTCCCCAATATGAATGACAAATATTCAGTTAATCAGTTGCCTGCTTGGTTAATCATTTGTCGCTCTGACCTCGACAACTCATAAACCAATGTTTCAGAAACTGCACAAAGGCCATTTGACCACCCCAACTCGGATCCACAAGCGGGAATGGAGCACCCCAAGCCCCGGTAAGTCGGCCGAATACATTCCCATCCAGAATTCCGTCCCCAATGTGTATGACAAGTATTCAGTTAATCAGTTGCCTCCTTGGTTAATCATTTGTCGCTCTGACCTCGACAACTCATTAACCAATGTTTCAGAAACTGCCCAAAGGCCATTTGACCACCTCAACTCGGTTCCCCAAGCGGGAATGGAGCACCCCAATCCCCGGTAAGGCGGCCGAATACATTCGCATCCAGAATTCCATCCCCAATGTGAATGACAAGTATTCAGTTATTCAGTTGCCTGCTTGGTTAATCATTTGTCGCTCTGACCTCGACAACTCATTAACCAATGTTTCAGAAACTGCACAAAGGCCATTTGACGACCACAACTCGGTTCCCCAAGCGGGAATGGAGCACCCCAAGCCCCGGTAAGGTGGCCGAATACATTCCCATCCAGAATTCTGTCCCCAATGTGAATGACAAGTATTCAGTTAATCAGTTTCCTCCTTGGTTATTCATTTGTCGCTCTGACCTCGACAACTCATTAACCAGTGTTTCAGAAACTGCACAAAGGCCATTTGACCACCCCAACTCGGTTCCCCAAGCGGGAATGGAGCACCCCAAGCCCCGGTAAGGTGGCCGAATACATTCCCATCCAGAATTCCGTCCCCAATGTGAATGACAAGTATTCAATTGATCAGTTGCCTGCTTGGTTAATCATTTGTCGCTATGACCTCGACAACTCATTACCCAGTGTTTCAGAAACTGCACAAAGGCCATTTGACGATCCCAACTCGGTTCCCCAAGCGGGAATGGAGCACCCCGAGCCCCGGTAAGGCGGCCGAATACATTCCCATCCAGAATTCCGTCCCCAATGTGAATGACAAATATTCAGTTATTCAGTTGCCTGCTTGGTTAATCATTTGTCGCTCTGACCTCGACAACTCATTAACCAGTGTTTCAGAAACTGCACAAAGGGCATTTGACGACCCCATCTCGGTTCCCCAAGGGGGAATGGAGCACCCCAAGCCCCGTTAAGGCGACGAATACATTCCCATCCAGAATTCCGTCCCCAATGTGAATGACAAGTATTCAGTTAATCAGTTGCCTGCTTGGTTAATCATTTGTCGCTCTGACCTCGACAACTCATTAACCAGTTTTTCAGAAAATGCACAAAGGCCATTTGACGACCACAACTCGGTTCCCCAAGCAGGAATGGAGCATCCCAAGCCCCGGTAAGGCGGCCGAATACATACCCATCCAGAATTCTGTCCCCAATGTGAATGACAATTATTCAGTTGATCAGTTGCCTCCTTGGTTAATCATTTGTCGCTCTGACCTCGACAACTCATTAACCAGTGCTTCAGAAACTGCACAAAGGCCATTTGAACACCCCAACTCGGTTCCCCAAGCGGGAATGGAGCACCCCAAGCCCCGGTAAGGCGGCCGAATACATTCCCATCCAGAATTCCGTCCCCAATGTGAATGACAAATATTCAGTTATTCAGTTGCCTCCTTGGTTAATCATTTGTCGCTCTGACCTCGACAACTCATTAACCAGTGTTTCAGGAACTGCACAAAGGCCATTTGACCACCCCAACTCGGTTCCCCAAGCGGGAATGGAGCACCCCAAGCCCCGGTAAGGCGGCCGAATACATTCCCATCCAGAATTCCTTCCCCAATGTGAATGACAAGTATTCAGTTAATCGGTTGCCTCCTTGGTTAATCATTGTCGCTCTGACCTCGACAACTCATGAACCAGTGTTTCAGAAACTGCACAAAGGCCATTTGACCACCCCAACTCGGTTCCCCAAGCGGGAATGGAGCACCCCAAGCCCCGGTAAGGCGGCCGAATACATTCCCATCCAGAATTCCGTCCCCGATGTGAATGACAAGTATTCAGTTAATCAGTTGCCTGCTTGGTGAATCATTTGTCGCTATGACCTCGACAACTCATTAACCAGTGTTTCAGAAACTGCACAAAGGCCATTTGACGATCCCACCTCGGTTCCCCATGCGGGAATGGAGCACCTCAAGCCCCGGTAAGGCGGCCGAATACATTCCCATCCAGAATTCCTTCCCCAATCTGAATGACAAGTATTCAGTTGATCAGTTGCCTCCTTGGTTAAACATTTGTCGCTCTGACCTGGACAACTCAGTAACCAGTGATTCAGAAACTGCACAAAGGCCATTTGACCACCCCAACTCGGATCCCCAAGCGGGAATGGAGCACCCCAAGCCCCGGTAAGGCGGCCGAATACATTCCCATCCAGAATTCCGTCCCCAATGTGTATGACAAGTATTCAGTTAATCAGTTGCCTCCTTGGTTAATCATTTGTCGCTCTGACCTCGAAAACTCATTAGCAATTTTTCAGAAACTGCCCAAAGGCCATTTGACCACCTCAACTCGGTTCCCCAAGCGGGAATGGAGCACCCCAATCCCCGGTAAGGCGGCCGAATACATTCCCATCCAGAATTCCATCCCCAATGTGAATGACAAGTATTCAGTTAATCAGTTGCCTGCTTGGTTAATCATTTGTCGCTCTGACCTCGACAACTCATTAACCAATGTTTCAGAAACTGCACAAAGGCCATTTGACGACCACAACTCGGTTCCCCAAGCGGGAATGGAGCACCCCAAGCCCCGGTAAGGGGCCGTAAACATTCCCATCCTGAATTCTGTCCCCAATGTGAATGACATGTATTCAGTTAATCAGTTTCCTCCTTGGTTATTCATTTGTCGCTCTGACCTCGACAACTCATTAACCAGTGTTTCAGAAACTGCACACAGGCCTTTTGACCACCGCAACTCGGTTCCCCACGCGGGAATGGAGCACCCCAAGCCCCGGGAGGGCGGCCGAATACATTCCCATCCAGAATTCCGTCCCCAATGTGAATGACAAGTCTTCAGTTTATCAGTTGCCTCCTTGGTTAATCATTTGTCGCTCTGACCTCGACAACCCATTAACCAGTGTTTCAGAAACTGCACAAAGGCCATTTGACGACCCCAACTCGGTTCCCCAAGCGGGAATGGATCACCCCAAACCCCGGTAAGGCGGCCGAATACATTCCCATCCAGAATTCCGTCCCCAATGTGAATGACAAATATTCAGTTACTCAGTTGCCTGCTTCGTTACTCATTTGTCGTTCTGACCTCGACAACTCATTAACCAATTTTTCAGATACTGCACAAAGGCCATTTGACGACCACAACTCGGTTCCCCAAGCGGGAATGGAGCACCCCAAACCCCCGGTAAGGCGGCCGAATACATTCCCATCCAGAAATCCGTCCCCAATGTGAATGACAAATATTCAGTTAATCAGTTGCCTGCTTGGTTTATCATTTGTCGCTCTGACCTCGACAACTCAATAACCAGTGTTTCAGAAACTGCACAAAGGCCATTTGACGACCACAACTCGGTTCCCCAAGCGGGAATGGAGCACCCCAAGCCCAGGTAAGGCGGCCGAATACAATCCCATCCAGAATTCCGTCCCCGATGTGAATGACAAGTATTCAGTCAATCAGTTGCCTGCTTGGTTAATCATTTGTCGCTATGACCTCGACAACTCATTAACCAGTGTTTCAGAAACTGCACAAAGGCCATTTGACGATCCCAACTCGGTTCCCCATGCGGGAATGGAGCACCCCAAGCCCCGGTAAGGGGACGAATACATTCCCATCCAGAATTCCTTCCCCAATCTGAATGACAAGTATTCAGTTGATCAGTTGCCTCCTTGGTTAATCATTTGTCGCTCTGACCTGGACAACTCATTAACCAATGTTTCAGAAACTGCACAAAGGCCATTTGACCACCCCAACTCGGATCCCCAAGCGGGAATGGAGCACCCCAAGCCCCGGTAAGGCGGCCGAATACATTCCCATTCAGAATTCCGTCCCCAATGTGTATGACAAGTATTCAGTTGATCAGTTGCCTCCTTGGTTAATCATTTGTCGCTCTGACCTCGACAGCTCATTAACCAATGTTTCAGAAACTGCCCAAAGGCCATTTGACCACCCCAACTCGGTTCCCCAAGCGGGAATGGAGCACCCCAATCCCCGGTAAGGCGGCCGAATACATTCCCATCCAGAATTCTGTCCCCAATGTGAATGACAAGTATTCAGTTAATCAGTTTCCTCCTTGGTTAATCATTTGTCGCTCTGACCTCGACAACTCATTTACCAGTGTTTCAGAAACTACACAAAGACCATTTGACGACCTCAACTCGGTTCCCCAAGCGGGAATGGAGCACCCCAAGCCCCGGTAAGGCGGCCGTAAACAATCCCATCCTGAATTCCGTCCCCAATGTGAATGACAAGTATTCAGTTAATCAGTTGCTTCCTTGGTTAATCATTTGTCGCTCTCACCTCGACAACTCATTAACCAGTGTTTCAGAAAATGCACAAAGGCCATTTGACGACCCCAACTCGGTTCCCCAAGCGGGAATGGAGCACCCCAAGCCCCGGTAAGGCGGCCGAATACATTCCCATCCAGAATTCCGTCCCCAATACGAATGACAAATATTCAGTTAATCAGTTGCCTGCTTGGTTAATCATTTGTCGCTCTGACCTCGACAACTCATAAACCAATGTTGCAGAAACTGCACAAAGGCCATTTGACCACCCCAACTCGGATCCCCAAGCGGGAATGGAGCACCCCAAGCCCCGGTAAGGCGGCCGAATACATTCCCATCCAGAATTCCGTCCCCAATGTGTATGACAAGTATTCAGTTAATCAGTTGCCTCCTTGGTTAATCATTTGTCGCTCTGACCTCGACAACTCATTAACCAATGTTTCAGAAACTGCCCAAAGGCCATTTGACCACCTCAACTCGGTTCCCCAAGCGGGAATGGAGCACCCCAATCCCCGGTAAGGCGGCCGAATACATTCGCATCCAGAATTCCATCCCCAATGTGAATGACAAGTATTCAGTTAATCAGTTGCCTGCTTGGTTAATCATTTGTCGCTCTGACCTCGACAACTCATTAACCAATGTTTCAGAAACTGCACAAAGGCCATTTGACGACCACAACTCGGTTCCCCAAGCGGGATGGAGCACCCCAAGCCCCGGTAAGGTGGCTGAATACATTCCCATCCAGAATTCTGTCCCCAATGTGAATGACAAGTATTCAGTTAATCAGTTTCCTCCTTGGTTATTCATTTGTCGCTCTGACCTCGACAACTCATTAACCAATGTTTCAGAAACTGCACAAAGGCCATTTGACGATCCCAACTCGGTTCCCCATGCGGGAATGGAGCACCCCAAGCCCCGGTAAGGGGGCCGAATACATTCACATCCAGAATTCCGTCCCCAATGTGTATGACAAGTATTCAGTTGATCAGTTGCCTCCTTGGTTAATCATTTGTCGCTCTGACCTCGACAGCTCATTAACCAATGTTTCAGAAACTGCCCAAAGGCCATTTGACCACCCCAACTCGGTTCCCCAAGCGGGAATGGAGCACCCCAATCCCCGGTAAGGCGGCCGAATACATTCCCATCCAGAATTCTGTCCCCAATGTGAATGACAAGTATTCAGTTAATCAGTTTCCTCCTTGGTTAATCATTTGTCGCTCTGACCTCGACAACTCATTTACCAGTGTTTCAGAAACTGCACAAAGGCCATTTGACGACCTCAACTCGGTTCCCCAAGCGGGAATCGAGCACCCCAAGCCCCGGTAAGGCGGCCGTAAACATTCCCATCCTGAATTCCGTCCCCAATGTGAATGACAAGTATTCAGTTAATCAGTTGCTTCCTTGGTTAATCATTTGTCGCTCTCACCTCGACAACTCATTAACCAGTGTTTCAGAAAATGCACAAAGGCCATTTGACGACCCCAACTCGGTTCCCCAAGCGGGAATGGAGCACCCCAAGCCCCGGTAAGGCGGCCGAATACATTCCCATCCAGAATTCCGTCCCCAATATGAATGACAAATATTCAGTTAATCAGTTGCCTGCTTGGTTAATCATTTGTCGCTCTGACCTCGACAACTCATAAACCAATGTTTCAGAAACTGCACAAAGGCCATTTGACCACCCCAACTCGGATCCACAAGCGGGAATGGAGCACCCCAAGCCCCGGTAAGTCGGCCGAATACATTCCCATCCAGAATTCCGTCCCCAATGTGTATGACAAGTATTCAGTTAATCAGTTGCCTCCTTGGTTAATCATTTGTCGCTCTGACCTCGACAACTCATTAACCAATGTTTCAGAAACTGCCCAAAGGCCATTTGACCACCTCAACTCGGTTCCCCAAGCGGGAATGGAGCACCCCAATCCCCGGTAAGGCGGCCGAATACATTCGCATCCAGAATTCCATCCCCAATGTGAATGACAAGTATTCAGTTATTCAGTTGCCTGCTTGGTTAATCATTTGTCGCTCTGACCTCGACAACTCATTAACCAATGTTTCAGAAACTGCACAAAGGCCATTTGACGACCACAACTCGGTTCCCCAAGCGGGAATGGAGCACCCCAAGCCCCGGTAAGTTGGCCGAATACATTCCCATCCAGAATTCTGTCCCCAATGTGAATGACAAGTATTCAGTTAATCAGTTTCCTCCTTGGTTATTCATTTGTCGCTCTGACCTCGACAACTCATTAACCAGTGTTTCAGAAACTGCACAACGGCCATTTGACCACCCCAACTCGGTTCCCCAAGCGGGAATGGAGCACCCCAAGCCCCGGTAAGGTGGCCGAATACATTCCCATCCAGAATTCCGTCCCCAATGTGAATGACAAGTATTCAATTGATCAGTTGCCTGCTTGGTTAATCATTTGTCGCTATGACCTCGACAACTCATTACCCAGTGTTTCAGAAACTGCACAAAGGCCATTTGACGATCCCAACTCGGTTCCCCAAGCGGGAATGGAGCACCCCGAGCCCCGGTAAGGCGGCCGAATACATTCCCATCCAGAATTCCGTCCCCAATGTGAATGACAAATATTCAGTTATTCAGTTGCCTGCTTGGTTAATCATTTGTCGCTCTGACCTCGACAACTCATTAACCAGTGTTTCAGAAACTGCACAAAGGGCATTTGACGACCCCATCTCGGTTCCCCAAGGGGGAATGGAGCACCCCAAGCCCCGTTAAGGCGACGAATACATTCCCATCCAGAATTCCGTCCCCAATGTGAATGACAAGTATTCAGTTAATCAGTTGCCTGCTTGGTTAATCATTTGTCGCTCTGACCTCGACAACTCATTAACCAGTTTTTCAGAAAATGCACAAAGGCCATTTGACGACCACAACTCGGTTCCCCAAGCAGGAATGGAGCATCCCAAGCCCCGGTAAGGCGGCCGAATACATACCCATCCAGAATTCTGTCCCCAATGTGAATGACAATTATTCAGTTGATCAGTTGCCTCCTTGGTTAATCATTTGTCGCTCTGACCTCGACAACTCATTAACCAGTGCTTCAGAAACTGCACAAAGGCCATTTGAACACCCCAACTCGGTTCCCCAAGCGGGAATGGAGCACCCCAAGCCCCGGTAAGGCGGCCGAATACATTCCCATCCAGAATTCCGTCCCCAATGTGAATGACAAATAGTCAGTTATTCAGTTGCCTCCTTGGTTAATCATTTGTCGCTCTGACCTCGACAACTCATTAACCAGTGTTTCAGGAACTGCACAAAGGCCATTTGACCACCCCAACTCGGTTCCCCAAGCGGGAATGGAGCACCCCAAGCCCCGGTAAGGCGGCCGAATACATTACCATCCAGAATTCCTTCCCCAATGTGAATGACAAGTATTCAGTTAATCGGTTGCCTCCTTGGTTAATCATTGTCGCTCTGACCTCGACAACTCAATAACCAGTGTTTCAGAAACTGCACAAAGGCCATTTGACCACCCCAACTCGGTTCCCCAAGCGGGAATGGAGCACCCCAAGCCCCGGTAAGGCGGCCGAATACATTCCCATCCAGAATTCCGTCCCCATTGTGAATGACAAGTATTCAGTTAATCAGTTGCCTGCTTGGTTAATCATTTGTGGCTATGACCTCGACAACTCATTAACCAGTGTTTCAGAAACTGCACAAAGGGCATTTGACGACCCCAACTCGGTTCCCCAAGCGGGAATGTAGCACCCCAAGCCCCGGTAAGGCGGCCGAATACATTCCCATCCAGAATTCCGTCCCCAATGTGAATGACAAGTATTCAATTACTCAGTTGCCTGCTTGGTTCATCATTTGTCGCTCTGACCTCGACAACTCATTAACCAGTGTTTCAGAAACTGCACAAAGGCCATTTGACGACCACAACTCGGTTCCCCAAGCGGGAATGGAGCACCCCAAGCCCAGGTAAGGCGGCCGAATACATTCCCATCCAGAATTCCTTCCCCAATGTGAATGACAAGTATTCAGTCTATCAGTTGCCTCCTTGGTTAATCATTTGTCGCTCTGACCTCGACAACTCAGTAACCACTGTTTCAGAAACTGCACAAAGGCCATTTGACCACCCCAACTCGGTTACCCAAGCGGGAATGGAGCACCCCACGCCCCGGTAAGGCGGCCGAATACAGTCCCATCCAGAATTCCGTCCCCAATGTGAATGACAAGTTTTCAGTTAATCAGTTGCCTGCTTGGTTAATCATTTGTCGCTCTGACCTCGACAACTCATTAACCAGTGTTTCAGAAACTGCACAAAGGCCATTTGACGACCACAACTCGGTTCCCCAAGCGGGAATGGAGCACCCCAAGCCCCGCTAAGCGGCCGAATACATTCCCATCCAGAATTCCGTCCCCAATGTGAATGACAAGTATTCAGTTACTCAGTTGCCTGCTTGGTTAATCATTTGTCGCTCTGACCTCGACAACACATTAACCAGTGTTTCAGAAACTGAACAAAGGCCATTTGACCATCCCAACTCGGTTCACCAAGCGGGAATGGAGCACCCCAAGCCCCGGTAAGGCGGCCGAATACATTCCCATCCAGAATTCCGTCCCCAATGTGAATGACAAATATTCAGTTAATCAGTTGCCTCCTTGGTTTATCATTTGTCGCTCTGACCTCGACAACTCATTAACCAGTGTTTCAGAAAATGCACAAAGGCCATTTGACCACCCCAAATCGGTTCCCCAAGCGGGAATGGAGCACCCGAAGCCCCGGTAAGGTGGCCAAATACATTTCCATCCAGAATTCCGTCCCCAATGTGTCTGACAGGTATTCAGTTGATCAGTTGCCTCCTTGGTTACTCAGTTGTCTCTCTGACCTCGACAACTCATTAACCAGTGTTTCAGAAACTGCCCAAAGGCCATTTGACCACCCCAACTCGGTTCCCCAAGCGGGAATGGAGCACCCCAAACCCCGGTAAGGCGGCCGAATACATTCCCATCCAGAAGTCCGTCCCCAATGTGAATGACAAGCATTCAGTTAATCAGTTGACTGCTTGGTTAATCATTTGTCGCTCTGACCTCGACAACTCATTAACCAGTGTTTCAGAAACTGCACAAAGGCCATTTGACGACCACAACTCGGTTCCCCAAGCGGGAATGGAGCACCCCAAGCCCCGGTAAGGTGGCCGAATACATTCCCATCCAGAATTCTGTCCCCAATGTGAATGACAAGTATTCAGTTGATCAGTTTCCTCCTTGGTTATTCATTTGTCACTCTGATCTCGACAGCTCATTAACCAGTGTTTCAGAAACTGCACAAAGGCCATTTGACGACCCCAACTCGGCTCCCCAAGCGGGAATGGAGCACCCCAAGCCCCGGTAAGGCGGCCGAATACATTCCCATCCAGAATTCCTTC
Source organism: Somniosus microcephalus (assembly GCF_052327205.1). Taxonomy (NCBI): domain Eukaryota; kingdom Metazoa; phylum Chordata; class Chondrichthyes; order Squaliformes; family Somniosidae; genus Somniosus; species Somniosus microcephalus. The sequence goes on along the minus strand of NW_028225186.1, from coordinate 2,535,789 downwards.
CCCAATGTGAATGACAAGTATTCAGTTAATCGGTTGCCTCCTTGGTTAATCATTGTCGCTCTGACCTCGACAACTCATTAACCAGTGTTTCAGAAACTGCACAAAGGCCATTTGACCACCCCAACTCGGTTCCCCAAGCGGGAATGGAGCACCCCAAGCCCCGGTAAGGCGGCCGAATACATTCCCATCCAGAATTCCGTCCCCATTGTGAATGACAAGTATTCAGTTAATCAGTTGCCTGCTTGGTTAATCATTTGTGGCTATGACCTCGACAACTCATTAACCAGTGTTTCAGAAACTGCACAAAGGCCATTTGACGACCCCAACTCGGTTCCCCAAGCGGGAATGGAGCACCCCAAGCCCCGGTAAGGCGGCCGAATACATTCCCATCCAGAATTCCGTCCCCAATGTGAATGACAAGTATTCAATTACTCAGTTGCCTGCTTGGTTCATCATTTGTCGCTCTGACCTCGACAACTCATTAACCAGTGTTTCAGAAACTGCACAAAGGCCATTTGACGACCACAACTCGGTTCCCCAAGCGGGAATGGAGCACCCCAAGCCCAGGTAAGGCGGCCGAATACATTCCCATCCAGAATTCCTTCCCCAATGTGAATGACAAGTATTCAGTCTATCAGTTGCCTCCTTGGTTAATCATTTGTCGCTCTGACCTCGACAACTCAGTAACCACTGTTTCAGAAACTGCACAAAGGCCATTTGACCACCCCAACTCGGTTACCCAAGCGGGAATGGAGCACCCCAAGCCCCGGTAAGCGGCCGAATACATTCCCATCCAGAATTCCGTCCCCAATGTGAATGACAAGTATTCAATTACTCAGTTGCCTGCTTGGTTAATCATTTGTCGCTCTGACCTCGACAACACATTAACCAGTGTTTCAGAAACTGAACAAAGGCCATTTGACCATCCCAACTCGGTTCACCAAGCGGGAATGGAGCACCCCAAGCCCCGGTAAGGCGGCCGAATACATTCCCATCCAGAATTCCGTCCCCAATGTGAATGACAAATATTCAGTTAATCAGTTGCCTCCTTGGTTTATCATTTGTCGCTCTGACCTCGACAACTCATTAACCAGTGTTTCAGAAAATGCACAAAGGCCATTTGACCACCCCAAATCGGTTCCCCAAGCGGGAATGGAGCACCCGAAGCCCCGGTAAGGTGGCCAAATACATTTCCATCCAGAATTCCGTCCCCAATGTGTCTGACAGGTATTCAGTTGATCAGTTGCCTCCTTGGTTACTCAGTTGTCTCTCTGACCTCGACAACTCATTAACCAGTGTTTCAGAAACTGCCCAAAGGCCATTTGACCACCCCAACTCGGTTCCCCAAGCGGGAATGGAGCACCCCAAACCCCGGTAAGGCGGCCGAATACATTCCCATCCAGAAGTCCGTCCCCAATGTGAATGACAAGCATTCAGTTAATCAGTTGACTGCTTGGTTAATCATTTGTCGCTCTGACCTCGACAACTCATTAACCAGTGTTTCAGAAACTGCACAAAGGCCATTTGACGACCACAACTCGGTTCCCCAAGCGGGAATGGAGCACCCCAAGCCCCGGTAAGGTGGCCGAATACATTCCCATCCAGAATTCTGTCCCCAATGTGAATGACAAGTATTCAGTTGATCAGTTTCCTCCTTGGTTATTCATTTGTCACTCTGATCTCGACAGCTCATTAACCAGTGTTTCAGAAACTGCACAAAGGCCATTTGACGACCCCAACTCGGCTCCCCAAGCGGGAATGGAGCACCCCAAGCCCCGGTAAGGCGGCCGAATACATTCCCATCCAGAATTCCTTCCCCAATGTGAATGACAAGTATTCAGTTAATCGGTTGCCTCCTTGGTTAATCATTGTCGCTCTGACCTCGACAACTCATTAACCAGTGTTTCAGAAACTGCACAAAGGCCATTTGACCACCCCAACTCGGTTCCCCAAGCGGGAATGGAGCACCCCAAGCCCCGGTAAGGCGGCCGAATACATTCCCATCCAGAATTCCGTCCCCATTGTGAATGACAAGTATTCAGTTAATCAGTTGCCTGCTTGGTTAATCATTTGTGGCTATGACCTCGACAACTCATTAACCAGTGTTTCAGAAACTGCACAAAGGCCATTTGACGACCCCAACTCGGTTCCCCAAGCGGGAATGGAGCACCCCAAGCCCCGGTAAGGCGGCCGAATACATTCCCATCCAGAATTCCGTCCCCAATGTGAATGACAAGTATTCAATTACTCAGTTGCCTGCTTGGTTCATCATTTGTCGCTCTGACCTCGACAACTCATTAACCAGTGTTTCAGAAACTGCACAAAGGCCATTTGACGACCACAACTCGGTTCCCCAAGCGGGAATGGAGCACCCCAAGCCCAGGTAAGGCGGCCGAATACATTCCCATCCAGAATTCCTTCCCCAATGTGAATGACAAGTATTCAGTCGATCAGTTGCCTCCTTGGTTAATCATTTGTCGCTCTGACCTCGACAACTCAGTAACCACTGTTTCAGAAACTGCACAAAGGCCATTTGACCACCCCAACTCGGTTACCCAAGCGGGAATGGAGCACCCCAAGCCCCGGTAAGCGGCCGAATACATTCCCATCCAGAATTCCGTCCCCAATGTGAATGACAAGTATTCAATTACTCAGTTGCCTGCTTGGTTAATCATTTGTCGCTCTGACCTCGACAACACATTAACCAGTGTTTCAGAAACTGAACAAAGGCCATTTGACCATCCCAACTCGGTTCACCAAGCGGGAATGGAGCACCCCAAGCCCCGGTAAGGCGGCCGAATACATTCCCATCCAGAATTCCGTCCCCAATGTGAATGACAAATATTCAGTTAATCAGTTGCCTCCTTGGTTTATCATTTGTCGCTCTGACCTCGACAACTCATTAACCAGTGTTTCAGAAAATGCACAAAGGCCATTTGACCACCCCAAATCGGTTCCCCAAGCGGGAATGGAGCACCCGAAGCCCCGGTAAGGTGGCCAAATACATTTCCATCCAGAATTCCGTCCCCAATGTGTCTGACAGGTATTCAGTTGATCAGTTGCCTCCTTGGTTACTCAGTTGTCTCTCTGACCTCGACAACTCATTAACCAGTGTTTCAGAAACTGCCCAAAGGCCATTTGACCACCCCAACTCGGTTCCCCAAGCGGGAATGGAGCACCCCAAGCCCCGGAAAGGCAGCCGAATACATTCCCATCCAGAAGTCTGTCCCCAATGTGAATGACAAGTATTCAGTTAATCAGTTTCCTCCTTGGTTATTCATTTGTCACTCTGATCTCGACAACTCATTAACCAGTGTTTCAGAAACTGCACAAAGGCCATTTGACGACCCCAACTCGGTTCCCCAAGCGGGAATGGAGCACCCCAAGCCCCGGTAAGGTGGCCGAATACATTCCCATCCAGAATTCCGTCCCCAATGTGAATGACAGATATTCAGTTGATCAGTTGCCTGCTTGGTTGCACATTTGTCGCTCTGACCTCGACAACTCATTAACCAATGTTTCAGAAACTGCACAAAGGCCATTTGACGACCCCAACTCGTTTCCCCAAGCGGGAATGAAGCACCCCAAGCCCCGGTAAGGCGGCCGTAAACATTCCCATCCAGAATTCGGTCCCCAATGTGAATGGCAAGTATTCAATCAGGTGCCTCCTTGGTTATATAGGTGGAGCTGTTGGTAAACCCGAAACACTACAGTGTAGTGTCTCCCACCCTTCCACCTCCTCTAACCTTTTAGGGGTTAGGGGAAGTTGAAAAGGTAGGTTCAATTTATTTTATTTCAGGAGCCTAACCTCGGTGGAAAAGGTTCCAGGACAGGAGGCGGCAGTGAAAATACAACACCAGAAAACAGGTAGGTGACTGGTTGGTGAGTACTTTCACAAACTTATTCTAAGTAGAATTCAATAATTAAGCTAAATCGTAGTAAATAAAAGGGTATTGTAAGGGTTAAGTCATGGAAGGGCAGCTCAGACCCGTGTCATGCTCCTCCTGTGCCATGTGGGAAATCAGGGACACTGTCTCTGACAACTATGTGTGCAGGAAGTGTGTCCAGCTGCAGCTCCTAGCGGACCGCATGGCGGCGCTGGAGCTGCGAATGGACTCACTCTGGAGCATACGCGATGCTGAGGATGTTGTGGATAGCACATTCAGTGAGTTGGTCACACCGCAGGTAAAGGCTAGCTCAGACAGTAAATGGGTGACCAAAAGGCAGGGTAAAGGCAGGAAGGTAGTGCAGGAGTCACCTGTGGTCATCTCCCTCCAAAACAGGTTTACCGTTTTGGCTACTGTTGGGGGAGATGACTTACCAGGGGAAGGCACCAGCAGCCAGGTTCAGGGCACCATGATTGGCTCTGCTGCACAGAAGGGAGGGAAAAAGAGGGATAGGGCTATAGTGATAGGGGATTCAATTGTAAGGGGGATAGATAGGAGTTTCTGTGGCTGAGACCGAGACTCCAAGATGGTATGTTGCCTCCCTGGTGCAAGGGTCAAGGATGTCTCGGAGCGGGTGCAGAGCATTCTGAAGGGGGAGGGGGATCAGCCAGTTGTCATGGTACATGTAGGTACCAACGATGTAGGTAAAAAGAGGGAGGAGGTCCTACAAGCTGAATTTAGGGAGTTAGGAGCTAAATTGAAAAGTAGGACTTCAAAGGTAGTAATCTCTGGATTGCTACAAGTGCCACGAGCTAATAAGATTAGAGAGAGTAAGATAGATAAGTTAAATACGTGGCTTGAGCAGTGGTGCAAGGGAGAGTGATTTAAATTCTTGAGGCATTGGAACCAATTCTTGGGGAGGAGTGACCTGTACCAAGGGGACGGTCTACACCTGAACTGTGAGGGAGCCGATGTCCTCGGGGTAATATTTTCTAGGACGGTTCGGGAGGATTTAAACTAATTTGGCAGGGGGATGGGAACCTAGGTAGTGGAAAAGAGGGAAGTCATATGAAGTCAGAAATAGATGGTAGAAAGGTGAGAAGCAATAAGCAAAGGAGAGAAACACAAAGGGCCAAACTAATTCATAATGAGAGTGTGAAAAAAGCAAGCCTGAAGGCTTTGTATCTTAATGCTAGAAGCATTAGGAACAAGGTGGATGAATTAGTTGTGGAAATAGAGGTAAACAAGTATGATTTGATTGGGATTACAGAAACGTGGCTGCAGGGTGGGTAAGGCTGGGAACTTAACATCCAGGGATATACAATATTTAGGAAGGATCGGCAAAAAGGTAGGGGAGGTGGGGTAGCATTGCTGGTAAAGGAGGGGATTAATGCAATGGAAAGGAAGGATATTAACTCGGATGAAACGGAATCTGTATGGGTAGAAATGAGAAATAGCAAGGGGAGAAAAACGTTAGTGGGTGTGATATATAGGCCTCCAAATAGTAATATGGAGGTGAGGGAAGGCATAAAAAGGGAAATTAGAGAAGCGTGCGATAAGAGCACAGCTGTCATCATGGGTGACTTTAATTTACATATTGATTGGACTACCCAAATTAGTAAAAATTCTGAGGAGGAGGAATTCCTGGAATGTTTTCGGGACGGTTATCTGGACCAATATGTCGAGGAGCCGACTCGAGATCAGGCCATTTTAGACTTGGTATTGTGCAATGAGAAGGGACTTATCACCAATCTTCTTGTACGAGGCCCCTTGGGTCAGAGCGATCATAATATGATCGAGCTCTCAGTCGAGATGGAGAGTGAGGAAATTGAATCAGAGACTAAGGTCCAGAAATTAAATAAAGGGAATTACGAGGGTATGAGACGGGAATTGGGTAAGATTGATTGGGTGGTGTTTCTGGGGGGATTGACAGTGGATAGACAATGGCAAGCATTCAAAGATAGAATGGAAGAATTCCAGAACATGTTTATACCGGTTTGGCATAAAAAATAAACCTAAAAAGGTGACTCAACCATGGATAACGAGGGAAATTAGGGACAGCATAAAATAAAAAAAAGGGCATATCAACTGGCAAAAAAAAGCACCAGACCGGAAGATTGGGGGCAGTACAGGATACAGCAGAAGAGGACAAAGGGATTAATCAGGAAGGGGAAAATAGAATACGAAAGTAAACTTGCAGCAAAAATAAAGACAGACTGCAAAAGCTTTTATCGGTATATCAGGAGGAAAAGACTGGTAAAATCCCAAGTCGGTCCCCTGCAGTCCGATTCGGGAGAATATATAATGGAGAATAAGGAAATGGCAGACCAATTAAACTCATACTTTGGTTCTGTATTCACAAAGGAGGACACAAATAACCTCCCAGGAATATCGGCAAACATAGGGACTAATGAGAGGGAGGAGCTGACAGAAATTAGTATCTCTAGGGATATGGTGTTGGGTAAGTTGAGGGGACTGAAGGCCGACAAATCCCCGGGGCCTGATAAACTACATCCTAGGGTACTTAAGGAGGTGGCCCTGGAGATAGCAGATGCTCTAAGGATCATCTTCCGGAACTCCATTGACTCGGGAACAGTACCCGTGGATTGGAGGGTAGCTAATGTTACCCCAATATTTAAAAAGGGGGGTAGAGAGAAAGCAGGGAATTATAGACCAGTAAGCCTTACATCGGTTGTGGGCAAAATGCTAGAGTCCATTATTAAGGATAAAATAGCGGAGCACTTGACAAATGGGGAAAGGATCGGACAGAGTCAACATGGATTTACAAAGGGTAAATCGTGTTTGACTAATCTGCTGGAATTTTTTGAGGAAGTAACTGGTAAAATAGATGGGGGAGAGCCAGTGGATGTGGTGTACCTTGACTTCCAGAAAGCCTTCGATAAGGTTCCACACAAAAGATTGTCATGCAAAATTAAGGCTCATGGGATTGGGGGCAAAGTATTAACGTGGATAGAGAACTGGCTGGCGGATAGAAAACAGAGAGTTGGAATAAACGGCTCGTTTTCAGAGTGGCAGGCAGTGACCAGCGGGGTGCCGCAAGGATCTGTCCTGGGACCCCAGCTGTTCACAATATATATAAATGATCTGGATCAGGGAATTGGATGCAATATTTCCAAATTCGCTGACGACACTAAACTAGGAGGAGGGGTGGGCTCTGATGAGGATGTCAGGAGGCTACAGTGCGATTTGGACAGGTTGGGGGAATGGGCGGATACGTGGCAGATGCACTATAATGTGGATAAATGCGAGGTTATCCACTTTGGGGGTAAAAACAGGAGGGTAGATTATTATCTAAATGGCAATAGATTGGGAGATGGGGAAGTGCAGAGGGACCTGGGTGTTCTTGTGCACCAGTCACTGAAGGAGAGCATGCAGGTGCAACAGGCGATTAAGAAGGCAAATGGTATGTTGGCCTTCATATCAAGGGGGTTCGAGTATAGGAATAGGGATACCTTACTACAGCTGTACAAGGTGCTGGTGAGACCGCATCTGGAGTATTGTGTACAGTTTTGGTCGCCCCATCTGCGGAAGGATGTTCTTGCCATGGAAAGAGTGCAACGGCGATTCACCAGGCTGATACCTGGAATGGCGGGAATGACCTACGAAGAGAGATTAAATAGTTTGGGCTTGTACTCACTGGAGTTTAGAAGATTGAGAGGGGATCTCATCGAAACATATAAAATTATGGCAGGCCTGGACAGGCTGAATTCAGAGAGAATGTTTCCAATGGCCAGGGAGCACAGAACCAGGGGCCACAGTCTAAAAATAGCGGGCAAATCATTTAAAACAGAGATGAGGAAGAATTTCTTCACTCAAAGAGTGGTGAGCCTGTGGAATTCCCTGCCACAGAGGGCTGTGAAGGCTAATTCAATAAATATTTTCAAGAGAGAATTGGATATATTTCTGAAGGCTAAGGGGATTAAGGGTTACGGAGAAAAGGCGGGGACGGGGTACTGAACTGGTAAGATCAGCTATGATCTCAGACGAGGATTAGCCATGATCTCATTGAATGGCGGAGCAGGCTCGAAGGGCCGAATGGCCTACTCCTGTTCCTATCTCTATGTTACTATGTTACTATGTTAATCATTTGTCGCTCTGACCTCGACAACTCATTAACCAGTGTTTCAGAAACTGCACACAGGCCATTTGACCACCCCAACTCGGTTCCCCACGCGGGAATGGAGCACCCCAAGCCCAGGTAAGGCGGCCGAATACATTCCCATCCAGAATTCCGTCCCCAATGTGAATGACAAATATTCAGTTTATCAGTTGCCTCCTTGGTTAATCATTTGTCGCTCTGACCTCGACAACTCATTAACCAGTGTTTCAGAAAATGCACAAAGGCCATTTGACCACCCCAACTCGGTTCCCCAAGCGGGAATGGATCACTCCAAGCCCCGGTAAGGCGGCCGAATACATTCCCATCCAGAATTCCGTCCCCAATGTGAATGACAAATATTCAGTTAATCAGTTGCCTGCTTGGTTACTCATTTGTCGCTCTGACCTCGAGAACTCATTAACCAGTTTTTCAGAAACTGCACAAAAGCCATTTGACGACCACAACTCGGTTCCCCAAGCGGGAATAGAGCACCCCAAGCCCCGGTAAGGCGGCCGAATACATTCCCATCCAGAAATCCGTCCCCAATGTGAATGACAAGTGTCAGTTCATCAGTTGCCTGCTTGGTTATTCATTTGTTGCTCTGACCTCGACAACGCATTAACCAGTGTTTCAGAAACTGCACAAAGGCCATTTGACGACCACAACTCGGTTCCCCAAGCGGGAATGGAGCACCCCAAGCCCAGGTAAGGCGGCCGAATACATTCCCATCCAGAATTCCGTCCCCAATGTGAATGACAAGTATTCAGTTAATCAGTTGCCTCCTTGGTTATTCATTTGTCGCTCTGACCTCGACAACTCATTAACCAGTGTTTCAGAAAATGCACAAAGGCCATTTGACGACCACAACTCGGTTCCCCAAGCAGGAATGGAGCACCCCAAGCCCCGGTAAGGCGGCCGAATACATTCCCTTCCAGAATTCCGTCCCCAATGTGAATGACAAGTATTCAGTACATCAGTTGCCTGCTTGGTAAATCATTTGTCGCTCTGACCTCGACAACTCATTAACCAATGTTTCAGAAACTGCACAAAGGCCATTTGACGACCCCAACTCGGTTCCCCAAGAGGGAATGGAGCACCCCAAGCCCCGGTAAGGCGGCCGAATACATTCCCAACCAGAATTCCGTCCCCAATTTGAATGACAAGTTTTCAGTTAGCCAGTTGCCTGCTTGGTTAATCATTTGTCGCTCTGACCTCGACAACTCATTAACCAGTGTTTCAGAAACTGCACAAAGGCCATATGACGACCACAACTCGGTTCCCCAAGCGGGAATGTAGCACCCCAAGCCCCGGTATGGCGGCCGAATACATTCCCATCCAAAATTCTGTCCCCAATGTGAATGACAAGTATTCAGTTAATCAGTTGCCTCCTTGGTTAATCATTTGTCGCTCTGACCTCGACAACTCATTAACCAGTGTTTCAGAAACTGCACAAAGGCCAGTTGACGACCCCAACTCGGTTCCCCAAGCGGGAATGGAGCACCCCAAGCCCTGGTAAGGCGGCCGAATACATTCCCATCCAGAATTCCGTCCCCAATGTGAATGACAAGTTTTCAGTTAGCCAGTTGCCTGCTTGGTTAATCATTTGTCGCTCTGACCTCGACAACTCATTAACCAGTGTTTCAGAAACTGCACAAAGGCCATTTGACGACCCCAACTCGGTTCCCCAAGCGGGAAAGGAGCACCCCAAGCCCCGGTAAGGCGGCCGAATACATTCCCATCCAGAATTCCATCCCCAATGTGAATGACAAGTATTCAGTTAATCAGTTGCCTCCTTGGTTAATCATTTGTCGCTCTGACCTCGACAACTCATTAACCAGTGTTTCAGAAACTGCACAAAGGCCATTTGACCACCCCAACTCGGTTCCCCAAGCGGGAATGGAGCACCCCAAGCCACGGTAAGGCGGCCGAATACTTTCCCATCCAGAATTCCGTCCCCAATGTGAATGACAAGTATTCAGTTATTCAGTTGCCTGCTTGGTTAATCATTTGTCGCTCTGACCTCGACAGCTCAGTAACCAGTGTTTCAGAAACTGCACAAAGGCCATTTGACGACCCAACTCGGTTCCCCAAGCGGGAATGGAGCACCCCAAGCCCCGGTAAGGCGGCCGAATACATTCCCATCCAGAATTCCGTCCCCAATGTGAATGACAAGTATTCAGTTAATCAGCTGCCTGCTTGGTTAATCATTTGTCGCTCTGACCTCGACAACTCATTAACCAGTGTTTCAGAAAATGCACAAAGGCCATTTGACGACCACAACTCGGTTCCCCAAGCAGGAATGGAGCACCCCAAGCCCCGGTAAGGCGGCCGAATACATTCCCATCCAGAATTCCGTCCCCAATGTGAATGACAATTATTCAGTTGATCAGTTGCCTCCTTGGTTAATCATTTGTCGCTCTCACCACGACAACTCATTAACCAGTGTTTCAGAAACTGCACAAAGGCCATTTGACCACTCCAACTCGGTTCCCCAAGCGGGAATCGAGCACCCCAAGCCCCGGTAAGGCGGCCGAATACATTCCCATCCAGAATTCCGTCCCCAATGTGAATGACAAGTATTCAGTTCATCAGTTGCCTGCTTGGTTAATCATTTGTCGCTCTGACCTCGACAACTCATTAACAAGTGTTTCAGAAACTGCACAAAGGCCATTTGACCACCCCAACTCGGTTCCCCAAGCGGGAATGGAGCACCCCAAGCCACGGTTAGGCGGCCGAATACTTTCCCATCCAATATTCCGTCCCCAATGTGAATGACAAGTATTCAGTTATTCAGTTGCCTGCTTGGTTAATCATTTGTCGCTCTGACCTCGACAGCTCAGTAACCAGTGTTTCAGAAACTGCACAAAGGCCATTTGACGACCACAACTCGGTTCCCCAAGCGGGAATGGAGCACCCCAAGCCCCGGTAAGGCGGCCAAATACATTCCCATCCAGAATTCCGTCCCCAATGTGAATGACAAGTATTCAGTTCATCAGTTGCCTGCTTGGTAAATCATTTGTCGCTCTGACCTCGACAACTCATTAACCAGTGTTTCAGAAACGGCACAAAGGCCATTTGACCACCCCAACTCGGTTCCCCAAGCGGGAATGGAGCACCCCAAGCCCCGGTAAGGCGGCCGAATACATTCCCATCCAGAATTCCGTCCCCAATGTGAATGACAAGTTTTCAGTTTGCCAGTTGCCTGCTTGGTTAATCATTTGTTGCTCTGACCTCGACAACTCATTAACCAGTGTTTCAGAAACTGCACAAAGGCCATTTGACGACCACAACTCGGTTCCCCAAGCGGGAATGGAGCACCCCAAGCCCCGCTAAGGCGGCCGAATACATTCCCATCCAGAATTCTGTCCCCAATGTGAATGACAAGTATTCAGTTAATCAGTTGCCTCCTTGGTTAATCATTTGTCGCTCTGACCTCGACAACTCAGTAACCAGTGTTTCAGAAACTGCACAAAGGCCATTTGACGACCCCAACTCGGTTCCCCAAGCGGGACTGGAGCACCCCAAGCCCCGGTAAGGCGGCCGAATACATTCCCATCCAGAATTCCGTCCCCAATGTGAATGACAAGTTTTCAGTTAGCCAGTTGCCTGCTTGGTTAATCATTTGTCGCTGTGACCTCGACAGCTCATTAACCAGTGTTTCAGAAACTGTACAAAGGCCATTTGACGACCACAACTCGGTTCCCCAAGCGGGAATGGAGCACCCCAAGCCCCGGTAAGGCGGCCGAATACATTCCCATCCAGAATTCTGTCCCCAATGTGAATGACAAGTATTCAGTTAATCAGTTGCCTCCTTGGTTAATCATTTGTCGCTCTGACCTCGACAACTCATTAACCAGTGTTTCAGAAACTGCACAAAGGCCATTTGACGACCCCAACTTGGTTCCCCAAGCGGGAATGGAGCACCCCAAGCCACGGTAAGGCGGCCGAATACTTTCCCATCCAGAATTCCGTCCCCAATGTGAATGACAAGTCTTCAGTTATTCAGTTGCCTGCTTGGTTATTCATTTGTCGCTCTGACCTCGACAGCTCAGTAACCAGTGTTTCAGAAACAGCACAAAGGCCATTTGACGACCCCAACTCGGTTCCCCAAGCGGGAATGGAGCACCCCAAGCCCCGGTAAGGCGGCCGAATACATTCCCATCCAGAATTCCGTCCCCAATGTGAATGACAAGTATTCAGTTACTCAGTTGCCTGCTTGGTTAATCATTTGTCGCTCTGACCTCGACAACTCATTAACCAGTGTTTCAGAAAATGCACAAAGGCCATTTGACGACCACAACTCGGTTCCCCAAGCGGGAATGGAGCACCCCAAGCCCCGCTAAGGCGGCCGAATACATTCCCATCCAGAATTCTGTCCCCAATGTGAATGACAAGTATTCAGTTAATCAGTTGCCTCCTTGGTTAATCATTTGTCGCTCTGACCTCGACAACTCATTAACCAGTGTTTCAGAAACTGCACAAAGGCCATTTGACGACCCCAGCTCGGTTCCCCAAGCGGAAATGGAGTGCCCCAAGCCCCGGTAAGGCGGCCGAATACATTCCCATCCAGAATTCCGTCCCCAATGTGAATGACAAGTTTTCAGTTAGCCAGTTGCCTACTTGGTTAATCATTTGTCGCTCTGACCTCGACAACTCATTAACCACTGTTTGAGAAACTGCACAAAGGCCATATGACGACCACAACTCGGTTCCCCAAGCGGGAATGCAGCACCCCAAGCCCCGGTAAGTCGGCCGAATACTTACCCATCCAGAAATCTGTCCCCAATGTGAATGACAAGTATTCATTATTCAGTTGCCTACTTGGTTAATCATTTGTCGCTCTGACCTCGACAACTCATTAACCACTGTTTCAGAAACAGCACAAAGGCCATTTGACGACCCCAACACGGTTCCCCAAGCAGAAATGGAGCACCCCAAGCCCCGGTAAGGCGGCCGAATACATTCCCATCCAGAATTCCATCCCCAATGTGAATGACAAATATTCAGTGAATCAGTTGCCTCCTTGGTTAATCATTTGTCGCTCTGACCTCGACAACTCATTAACCAGTGTTCCAGAAACTGCACAAAGGCCATTTGGCCACCCCAACTCGGTTCCCCAAGCGGGAATGGAGCACCCCAAACCACGGTAAGGCGGCCGAATACTTTCCCATCCAATATTCCGTCCCCAATGTGAATGACAAGTATTCAGTTATTCAGTTGCCTGCTTGGTGAATCATTTGTCGCTCTGACCTCGACAGCTCAGTAACCAGTGTTTCAGAAACTGCACAAAGGCCATTTGACGACCCCAACTCGGTTCCCCAAGCGGGAATGGAGCACCCCAAGCCCCGGTAAGGCGGCCGAATACATTCCCATCCAGAATTCCGTCCGCAATGTGAATGACAAGTATTCAGTTCATCAGTTGCCTGCTTGGTAACTCATTTGTCGCTCTGACCTCGACAACTCATTAACCAGTGTTTCAGAAACTGCACAAAGGCCATTTGACGACCCCAACTCGGTTCCCCAAGCGGGAATGGAGCACCCCAAGCCCCGGTAAGGCGGCCGAATACATTCCCATCCAGAATTCCGTCCCCAATGTGAATGACAAGTTTTCAGTTAGCCAGTTGCCTGCTTGTTTAATCATTTGTCGCTCTGACCTCGACAACTCATTAACCAGTGTTTCAGAAACTGCACAAAGGCCATATGACGACCACAACTCGGTTCCCCAAGCGGGAATGTAGCACCCCAAGCCCCGGTATGGCGGCCGAATACATTCCCATCCAGAATTCTGTCCCCAATGTGAATGACAAGTATTCAGTTGATCAGTTGCCTCCTTGGTTAATCATTTGTCGCTCTGACCTCGACAACTCATTAACCAGTGTTCCAGAAACCGCACAAAGGCCATTTGACCACCCCAACTCGGTTCCCCAAGCGGGAATGGAGCACCCCAAGCCACGGTAAGGCGGCCGAATACTTTCCCATCCAAAATTCCGTCCCCAATGTGAATGACAAGTATTCAGTTATTCAGTTGCCTGCTTGGTTAATCATTTGTCGCTCTGACCTCGACAGCTCAGTAACCAGTGTTTCAGAAACTGCACAAAGGCCATTTGACGACCCCAACTCGGTTCCCCAAGCGGGAATGGAGCACCCCAAGCCCCGGTAAGGCGGCCGAATACATTCCCATCCAGAATTCCGTCCCCAATGTGAATGACAAGTATTCAGTTAATCAGTTGCCTGCTTGGTTAATCATTTGTCGCTCTGACCTCGACAACTCATTAACCAGTGTTTCAGAAAATGGACAAAGGCCATTTGACGACCACAACTCGGTTCCCCAAGCAGGAATGGAGCACCCCAAGCCACGGTTGGCGGCCGAATACTTTCCCATCCAATAATCCGTCCCCAATGTGAATGACAAGTATTCAGTTATTCAGTTGCCTGCTTGGTTACTCATTTGTCGCTCTGACCTCGACAGCTCAGTAACCAGTGTTTCAGAAACTGCACAAAGGCCATTTGACGACCCCAACTCGGTTCCCCAAGCGGGAATGGAGCACCCCAAGCCCCGGTAAGGCGGCCGAATACATTCCCATCCAGCATTCCAACCCAATGTCAATGACAAGTTTTCAATGAATCAGTTGCCTGCTTGGTTAATCATTTGTCGCTCTGACCTCGACAACTCATTAACCAGTGTTTCAGAAAATGCACAAAGGCCATTTGACGACCACAACTCGGTTCCCCAAGCAGGAATGGAGCACCCCAAGCCCCGGTAAGGCGGCCGAATACATTCCCATCCAGAATTCCGTCCGCAATGTGAATGACAAGTATTCAGTTCATCAGTTGCTTGCTTGGTAAATCATTTGTCGCTCTGACCTCGACAACTCATTAACCAGTGTTTCAGAAACGGCACAAAGGCCATTTGACCACCCCAACTCGGTTCCCCAAGCGGGAATGGAGCACCCCAAGCTCCGGTAAGGCGGCCGAATACATTCCCATCCAGAATTCCGTCCCCAATGTGAATGACAAGTTTTCAGTTTGCCAGTTGCCTGCTTGGTTAATCATTTGTCGCTCTGACCTCGACAACTCATTAACCAGTGTTTCAGAAACTGCACAAAGGCCATTTGACGACCACTACTCGGTTCCCCAAGCGGGAATGGAGCACCCCAAGCCCCGCTAAGGCGGCCGAATACATTCCCATCCAGAATTCCGTCCTCAATGTGAATGACAAGTTTTCAGTTAGCCAGTTGCCTGCTTGGTTAATCATTTGTCGCTCTGACCTCGACAACTCATGAACCAGTGTTTCAGAAACAGCACAAAGGCCATTTGACGACCCCAACTCGGTTCCCCAAGCGGAAATGGAGCACCCCAAGCCCCGGTAAGGCGGCCGAATACATTCCCATCCAGAATTCCATCCCCAATGTGAATGACAAGTATTCAGTGAATCAGTTGCCTCCTTGGTTAATCATTTGTCGCTCTGACCTCGACAACTCATTAACCACTGTTTCAGAAACAGCACAAAGGCCAGTTGACGACCCCAACTCGGTTCCCCAAGCAGAAATGGAGCACCGCAAGCCCCGGTAAGGCGGCCGAATACATTCCCATCCAGAATTCCATCCCCAATGTGAATGACAAGTATTCAGTGAATCAGTTGCCTCCTTGGTTAATCATTTGTCGCTCTGACCTCGACAACTCATTAACCAGTGTTCCAGAAACTGCACAAAGGCCATTTGACGACCACAACTCGGTTCCCCAAGCAGGAATGGAGCACCCCAAGCCCCGGTAAGGCGGCCGAATACATTCCCATCCAGAATTCCGTCCGCAATGTGAATGACAAGTATTCAGTTCATCAGTTGCCTGCTTGGTTAACCATTTGTCGCTCTGACCTCGACAACTCATTAACCAGTGTTTCAGAAACTGCACAAAGGCCATTTGACCACCCCAACTCGGTTCCCCAAGCGGGAATGGAGCACCCCAAGCTCCTGTAAGGCGGCCGAATACAGTCCCATCCAGAATTCCGTCCCCAATGTGAATGACAAGTTTTCAGTTAGCCAGTTGCCTGCTTGTTTAATCATTTGTCGCTCTGACCTCGACAACTCATTAACCAGTGTTTCAGAAACTGCACAAAGGCCATTTGACGACCACAACTCGGTTCCCCAAGCGGGAATGGAGCACCCCAAGCCCCGCTAAGGCGGCCGAATACATTCCCATCCAGAATTCTGTCCCCAATGTGAATGACAAGTATTCAGTTAATCAGTTGCCTCCTTGGTTAATCATTTGTCGCTCTGACCTCGACAACTCATTAACCAGTGTTTCAGAAACTGCACAAAGGCCATTTGACGACTCCAGCTCGGTTCCCCAAGCGGGAATGGAGCGCCCCAAGCCCCGGTAAGGCGGCCGAATACATTCCCATCCAGAATTCCGTCCCCAATGTGAATGACAAGTTTTCAGTTAGCCAGTTGCCTACTTGGTTAATCATTTGTCGCTCTGACCTCGACAACTCATTAACCACTGTTTCAGAAACTGCACAAAGGCCATATGACGACCATAACTCGGTTCCCCAAGCGGGAATGCAGCACCCCAAGCCCCGGTAAAGCGACCGAATACATACCCATCCAGAATTCTGTCCCCAATGTGAATGACAAGTATTCAGTTGATCAGTTGCCTCCTTGGTTAATCATTTGTCGCTCTGACCTCGACAACTCATTTACCAGTGTTCCAGAAACTGCACAAAGGCCATTTGACCACCCCAACTCGGTTCCCCAAGCGGGAATGTAGCACCCCAAGCCCCGGTATGGCGGCCGAATACATTCCCATCCAGAATTCTGTCCCCAATGTGAATGACAAGTATTCAGTTGATCAGTTGCCTCCTTGGTTAATCATTTGTCGCTCTGACCTCGACAACTCATTAACCAGTGTTCCAGAAACCGCACAAAGGCCATTTGACCACCCCAACTCGGTTCCCCAAGCGGGAATGGAGCACCCCAAGCCACGGTAAGGCGGCCGAATACTTTCCCATCCAAAATTCCGTCCCCAATGTGAATGACAAGTATTCAGTTATTCAGTTGCCTGCTTGGTTAATCATTTGTCGCTCTGACCTCGACAGCTCAGTAACCAGTCTTTCAGAAACTGCACAAAGGCCATTTGACGACCCCAACTCGGTTCCCCAAGCGGGAATGGAGGACCCCAAGCCCCGGTAAGGCGGCCGAATACATTCCCATCCAGAATTCCGTCCCCAATGTGAATGACAAGTATTCAGTTAATCAGTTGCCTGCTTGGTTAATCATTTGTCGCTCTGACCTCGACAACTCATTAACCAGTGTTTCAGAAAATGGACAAAGGACATTTGACGACCACAACTCGGTTCCCCAAGCAGGAATGGAGCACCCCAAGCCACGGTTAGGCGGCCGAATACTTTCCCATCCAATATTCCGTCCCCAATGTGAATGACAAGTATTCAGTTATTCAGTTGCCTGCTTGGTTAATCATTTGTCGCTCTGACCTCGACAGCTCAGTAACCAGAGTTTCAGAAACGGCACAAAGGCCATTTGACGACCCCAACTCGGTTCCCCAAGCGGGAATGGAGCACCCCAAGCCCCGGTAAGGCGGCCGAATACATTCCCATCCAGAATTCCGTCCCCAATGTGAATGACAAGTTTTCAGTTTGCCAGTTGCCTGCTTGGTTACTCATTTGTCGCTCTGACCTCGCCAACTCATTAACCAGTGTTTCAGAAACTGCACAAAGGCCATTTGACGACCACAACTCGGTTCCCCAAGCGGGAATGGAGCACCCCAAGCCCCGCTAAGGCGGCCGAATACATTCCCATCCAGAATTCTGTCCCCAATGTGAATGACAAGTATTCAGTTAATCAGTTGCCTCCTTGGTTAATCATTTGTCGCTCTGACCTCGACAACTCAGTAACCAGTGTTTCAGAAACTGCACAAAGGCCATTTGACGACCCCAACTCGGTTCCCCAAGCGGGACTGGAGCAACACAAGCCCCGGTAAGGCGGCCGAATACATTCCCATCCAGAATTCCGTCCTCAATGTGAATGACAAGTTTTCAGTTAGCCAGTTGCCTGCTTGGTTAATCATTTGTCGCTCTGACCTCGACACCTCAGTAACCAGTGTTTCAGAAACAGCACAAAGGCCATTTGACGACCCCAACTCGGTTCCCCAAGCGGGAATGGAGCACCCCAAGCCCCGGTAAGGCGGCCGAATACATTCCCATCCAGAATTCCGTCCCCAATGTGAATGACAAGTATTCAGTTACTCAGTTGCCTGCTTGGTTAATCATTTGTCGCTCTGACCTCGACAACTCATTAACCAGTGTTTCAGAAAATGCACAAAGGCCATTTGATCACCCCAACTCGGTTCCCCAAGCGGGAATGGAGCACCCCAAGCTCCGGTAAGGCGGCCGAATACATTCCCATCCAGAATTCCGTCCCCAATGTGAATGACAGGTTTTCAGTTAGCCAGTTGCCTGCTTGGTTAATCATTTGTCGCTCTGACCTCGACAACTCATTAACCACTGTTTCAGAAACTGCACAAAGGCCATATGACGACCACAACTCGGTTCCCCAAGCGGGAATGGAGCACCCCAAGCCCCGGTAAGGCGGCCGAATACATTCCCATCCAGAATTCTGTCCCCAATGTGAATGACAAGTATTCAGTTGATCAGTTGCCTCCTTGGTTAATCATTTGTCGCTCTGACCTCGACAACTCATGAACCAGTGTTCCAGAAACTGCCAAAAGGCCATTTGACCACCCCAACTCGGTTCCCCAAGCGTGAATGGAGCACCCCAAACCACGGTTAGGCGGCCGAATACTTTCCCATCCAATATTCCGTTCCCAATGTGAATGACAAGTATTCAGTTATTCAGTTGCCTGCTTGGTTAATCATTTGTCGCTCTGACCTCGACAGCTCAGCAACCAGTGTTTCAGAAACTGCACAAAGGCCATTTGACGACCCCAACTCTGTTCCCCAAGCGGGAATGGAGCACCCCAAGCCCCGGTAAGGCGGCCGAATACATTCCCATCCAGAATTCCGTCCCCAATGTGAATGACAAGTATTCAGTGAATCAGTTGCCTGCTTGGTTAATCATTTGTCGCTCTGACCTCGACAACTCATCAACCAGTGTTTCAGAAAATGCACAAAGGCCATTTGACGACCACAACTCGGTTCCCCAAGCAGGAATGGAGCACCCCAAGCCCCGGTAAGGCGGCCGAATACATTCCCATCCAGAATTCCGTCCCCAATGTGAATGACAAGTATTCAGTTCATCAGTTGCCTGCTTGGTAAATCATTTGTCGCTCTGACCTCGACAACTCAGTAACCAGTGTTTCAGAAACTGCACAAAGGCCATTTGACCACCCCAACTCGGTTCCCCAAGCGGGAATGGAGCACCCCAAGCTCCGGTAAGGCGGCCGAATACATTCCCATCCAGAATTCCGTCCCCAATGTGAATGACAAGTTTTCAGTTTGCCAGTTGCCTGCTTGATTAATCATTTGTCGCTCTGACCTCGACAACTCATTAACCAGTGTTTCAGAAACTGCACAAAGGGCATTTGACGACCACAACTCGGTTCCCCAAGCGGGAATGGAGCACCCCAAGCCCCGCTAAGGCGGCCGAATACATTCCCATCCAGAATTCTGTCCCCAATGTGAATGACAAGTATTCAGTTATTCAGTTGCCTCCTTGGTTAATCATTTTTCGCTCTGACCTCGACAACTCATTAACCAGTGTTTCAGAAACTGCACAAAGGCCATTTGACGACCCCAACTCGGTTCCCCAAGCGGGAATGGAGCACCCCAAACCCCGGTAAGGCGGCCGAATACATTCCCATCCAGAATTCCGTCCCCAATGTGAATGACAATTATTCAGTTGATCAGTTGCCTCCTTGGTTAATCATTTGTCGCTCTCACCTCGACAACTCACTAACCAGTGTTTCAGAAACTGCACAAAGGCCATTTGACCACCCCAACTGGTTCCCCAAGCGGGAATGGAGCTCCCCAAGCTCCGGTAAGGCGGCCGAATACATTCCCATCCAGAATTCCGTCCCCAATGTGAATGACAAGTTTTCAGTTTGCCAGTTGCCTGCTTGATTAATCATTTGTCGCTCTGACCTCGACAACTCATTAACCAGTGTTTCAGAAACTGCACAAAGGCCATTTGACGACCACAACTCGGTTCCCCAAGCGGGAATGGAGCACCCCAAGCCCCGCTCAGGCGGCCGAATACATTCCCTTCCAGAATTCTGTCCCCAATGTGAATGACAAGTATTCAGATAATCAGTTGCCTCCTTGGTTAATCATTTGTCGCTCTGACCTCGACAACTCATTAACCAGTGTTTCAGAAACTGCACAAAGGCCATTTGACGACCCCAACTCGGTTCCCCAAGCGGGAATGTAGCACCCCAAGTCCCGGTAAGGCGGCCGAATACATTCCCATCCAGAATTCTGTCCCCAATGTGAATGACAAGTATTCATTTGATCAGTTGCCTCCTTGGTTAATCATTTGTCGCTCTGACCTCGACAACTCATTAACCAGTGTTCCAGAAACTGTACAAAGGCCATTTGACCACCCCAACTCGGTTCCCCAAGCGGGAATGGAGCACCCCAAGCCACGGTAAAGCGGCCGAATACTTTCCCATCCAAAATTCCGTCCCCAATGTGAATGACAAGTATTCAGTTGCCTGCTTGGTTAATCATTTGTCGCTCTGACCTCGACAGCTCAGTAACGAGAGTTTCAGAAACTGCACAAAGGCCATTTGACGACCCCAACTCGGTTCCCCAAGCGGGAATGGAGCACCCCAAGCCCCGGTAAGGCGGCCGAATACATTCCCATCCAGAATTCCGTCCCCAATGTGAATGACAAGTTTTCAGTTAGCCAGTTGCCTGCTTGGTTAATCATTTGTCGCTCTGACCTCGACAACTCATAAACCAGTGTTTCAGAAACTGCACAAAGGCCATATGACGACCACAACTCGGTTCCCTATGCGGGAATGTAGCACCCAAGCCCCGGTAAGGCGGCCGAATACATTCCCATCCAGAATTCTGTCCCCAATGTGAATGACAAGTATTCAGTTGATCAGTTGCCTCCTTGGTTAATCATTTGTCGCTCTGACCTCGACAACTCATTAACCAGTGTTCCAGAAACTGCAGAAAGGCCATTGGACCACCCCAACTCGGTTCCCCAAGCGGGAAAGGAGCACCCCAAGCCACGGTAAGGCGGCCGAACACTTTCCCATCCAATATTCCGTCCCCAATGAGAATGACAAGTATTCAGTTATTCAGTTGCCTGCTTGGTTCATCATTTGTCGCTCTGACCTCGACAGCTCAGTAACCAGTGGTTCAGAAACTGCACAAAGGCCATTTGTCGACCCCAACTCGGTTCCCCAAGCGGGAATGGAGCACCCCAAGCCCCGGTAAGGCGGCCGAATACATTCCCATCCAGAATTCCGTCCCCAATGTGAATGACAATTATTCAGTTGATCAGTTGCCTCCCTGGTTATTCATTTGTCGCTCTCACCTCGACAACTCATTAACCAGTGTTTCAGAAACTGCAAAGGCCATTTGACCACTCCAACTCGGTTCCCCAAGCGGGAATCGAGCACCCCAAGCCCCGGTAAGGCGGCCGAATACATTCCCATCCAGAATTCCGTCCCCAATGTGAATGACAAGTATTCAGTTCATCAGTTGCCTGCTTGGTTAATCATTTGTCGCTCTGACCTCGACAACTCATTAACAAGTGTTTCAGAAACTGCACAAAGGCCATTTGACCAGCCCAACTCGGTTCCCCAAGCGGGAATGGAGCACCCCAAGCTCCGGTAAGGCGGCCGAATACATTCCCATCCAGAATTCCGTCCCCAATGTGAATGACAAGTTTTCAGTTAGCCAGTTGCCTGCTTGGTTAATCATTTGTCGCTCTGACCTCGACAACTCATTAACCAGTGTTTCAGAAAGTGCACAAAGGCCATTTGACGACCACAACTCGGTTCCCCAAGCAGGAATGGAGCACCCCAAGCCCCGGTAAGGCGGCCGAATACATTCCCATCCAGAATTCCGTCCCCAATGTGAATGACAATTATTCAGTTGATCAGTTGCCTCCTTGGTTAATCATTTGTCGCTCTCACCTCGACAACTCATTAACCAGTGTTTCAGAAACTGCACAAAGGCCATTTGACCATTTCAACTCGGTTCCCCAAGCGGGAATCGAGCACCCCAAGCCCCGGTAAGGCGGCCGAATACATTCCCATCCAGAATTCCGTCCCCAATGTGAATGACAAGTTTTCAGTTTGCCAGTTGCCTGCTTGGTTAATCATTTGTCGCTCTGACCTCGACAACTCATTAACCAGTGTTTCAGAAACTGCACAAAGGCCATTTGACCACCCCAACTCGGTTCCCCAAGCGGGAATGGAGCACCCCAAGCTCCGGTAAGGCGGCCGAATACATTCCCATCCAGAATTCCGTCCCCAATGTGAATGACAAGTTTTTAGTTAGCCAGTTGCCTGCTTGGTTAATCATTTGTCGCTCTGACCTCGACAACTCAGTAACCAGTGTTTCAGAAACTGCACAAAGGCCATTTGACGACCACAACTCGGTTCCCCAAGCGGGAATGGAGCACCCCAAGCCCCGTTCAGGCGGCCGAATACATTCCCATCCAGAATTCTGTCCCCAATGTGAATGGCAAGTATTCAGTTAATCAGTTGCCTCCTTGGTTACTCATTTGTCGCTCTGACCTCGACAACTCATTAACCAGTGTTTCAGAAACTGCACAAAGGCCATTTGACGACCACAGCTCGGTTCCCCAAGCGGGAATGGAGCGCCCCAAGCCGCGGTAAGGCGGCCGAATACATTCCCATCCAGAATTCCGTCCCCAATGTGAATGACAAGTTTTCAGTTAGCCAGTTGCCTGCTTGGTTAATCATTTGTCGCTCTGACCTCGACAACTCATTAACCACTGTTTCAGAAACTGCACAAAGGCCATATGACGACCACAACTCGGTTCCCCAAGCGGGAATGGAGCACCCCAAGCCCCGGTAAGGCGGCCGAATACATTCCCATCCAGAATTCCGTCCCCAATGTGATGACAAGTATTCAGTGAATCAGTTGCCTGCTTGGTTAATCATTTGTCGCTCTGACCTCGACAACTCATTAACCAGTGTTTCAGAAAATGCACAAAGGCCATTTGACGACCACAACTCTGTTCCCCAAGCAGGAATGGAGCACCCCAAACCCCGGTAAGGCGGCCGAATACATTCCCATCCAGAATTCCGTCCCCAATGTGAATGACAAGTATTCAGTTCATCAGTTGCCTGCTTGGTAAATCATTTGTCGCTCTGACCTCGACAACTCATTAACCAGTGTTTCAGAAATGGCACAAAGGCCATTTGACCACGCCAACTCGGTTCCCCAAGCGGGAATGGAGC
The DNA here is from genome assembly GCF_052327205.1 of Somniosus microcephalus. Lineage (NCBI taxonomy): Eukaryota > Metazoa > Chordata > Chondrichthyes > Squaliformes > Somniosidae > Somniosus > Somniosus microcephalus. The sequence continues at coordinate 2,512,362 of NW_028225186.1, read as the reverse complement.
ACCCCAAGCTCCGGTAAGGCGGCCGAATACATTCCCATCCAGAATTCCGTCCCCAATGTGAATGACAAGTTTTCAGTTTGCCAGTTCCCTGCTTGGTTAATCATTTGTCGCTCTGACCTCGACAACTCAATAACCAGTGTTTCAGAAACTGCACAAAGGCCATTTGACGATCCGAACTCGGTTCCCCAAGCGGGACTGGAGCACCCCAAGCCTCGGTAAGGCGGCCGAATACATTCCCATCCAGAATTTCGTCCCCAATGTGAATGACAAGTTTTCAGTTAGCCAGTTGCCTGCTTGGTTAATCATTTGTCGCTCTGACCTCGCAACTCATTAACCAGTGTTTCAGAAACTGCACAAAGGCCATTTGACGACCCCAACTTGGTTCCCCAGCCGGGAATGGAGCACCCCAAGCCACGGTAAGGCGGCCGAATACTTTCCCATCCAGAATTCTGTCCCCAATGTGAATGACAAGTATTCAGTTATTCAGTTGCCTGCTTGGTTAATCATTTGTCGCTCTGACCTCGACAGCTCAGTAACCAATGTTTCAGAAACTGCACAAAGGCCATTTGACCACCCCAACTCGGTTCCCCAAGCGGGAATGGAGCACCCCAAGCCCCGGTAAGGCGGCCGAATACATTCCCATCCGGAATTCCGTCCCCAATGTGAATGACAAGTTTTCAGTTAGCCAGTTGCCTGCTTGGTTAATCATTTGTCGCTCTGACCTCGACAACTCATTAACCAGTGTTCCAGAAACTGCACAAAGGCCATTTGACCACCCCAACTCGGTTCCCCAAGCGGGAATGGAGCACCCCATGCCACGGTAAGGCGGCCGAATACTTTCCCATCCAAAATTCCGTCCCCAATGTGAATGACAAGTATTCAGTTATTCAGTTGCCTGCTTGGTTAAACATTTGTCGCTCTGACCTCGACAGCTCAGTAACCAGTGTTTCAGAAACTGCACAAAGGCCATTTGACGACCCCAACTCGGTTCCCCAAGCGGGAATGGAGCACCCCAAGCCCCGGTAAGGCGGCCGAATACATTCCCATCCAGAATTCCGTCCCCAATGTGAATGACAAGTATTCAGTTAATCAGTTGCCTGCTTGGTTAATCATTTGTCGCTCTGACCTCGACAACTCATTAACCAGTGTTTCAGAAAATGCACAAAGGCCATTTGACGACCACAACTCGGTTCCCCAAGCAGGAATGGAGCACCCCAAGCCCCGGTAAGGCGGCCGAATACATTCCCATCCAGAATTCCATCCCCAATGTGAATGACAAGTATTCAGTTCATCAGTTGCTTGCTTGGTAAATCATTTGTCGCTCTGACCTCGACAACTCAGTAACCAATGTTTCAGAAACTGCACAAAGGGCATTTGACCACCCCAACTCGGTTCCCCAAGCGGGAATGGAGCACCCCAAGCTCCGGTAAGGCGGCCGAATACATTCCCATCCAGAATTCCGTCCCCAATGTGAATGACAAGTTTTCAGTTAATCAGTTGCCTCCTTGGTTAATCATTTGTCGCTCTGACCTCGACAACTCATTAACCAGTGTTTCAGAAACTGCACAAAGGCCATTTGACGACCCCAACTCGGTTCCCCAAGCGGGAATGGAGCACCCCAAGCTCCGGTAAGGCGGCCGAATACATTCCCATCCAGAATTCCGTCCCCAATGTGAATGACAAGTTTTCAGTTTGCCAGTTGCCTGCTTGGTTAATCATTTGTCGCTCTGACCTCGACAACTCATTAACTAGTGTTTCAGAAACTGCACAAAGGGCATTTGACGACCACAACTCGGTTCCCCAAGCGGGAATGGAGCACCCCAAGCCCCGCTAAGGCGGCCGAATACATTCCCATCCAGAATTCCGTCCCCAATGTGAATGACAATTATTCAGTTGATCAGTTGCCTCCTTGGTGAATCATTTGTCGCTCTCACCTCGACAACTCATTAACCAGTGTTTCAGAAACTGCACAAAGTCCATTAGACCACTCCAACTCGGATCCCCAAGCGGGAATCGAGCACCCCAAGCCCCGGTAAGGCGGCCGAATACATTCCCATCCAGAATTCCGTCCCCAATGTGAATGACAAGTATTCAGTTATTCAGTTGCCTGCTTGGTTAATCATTTGTCGCTCTGACCTCGACAGCTCAGTAACCAGTGTTTCAGAAACTGCACAAAGGCCATTATGACGATCACAACTCCGGTTCCCCAAGCAGGCGGCCGAATACATTCCCATCCAGAATTCCGTCCCGCATTTACCAGGCAGCACAGTGGTTAGTACTGTTGCCTCACCACAGTCCAAAGATGTGCGGGTTAGGTTGATTGGCTGCCTCGTCACACCTTACTTCGGTGTGTCGTCATGATTGATGATGGTAGCAGCCGCTTCCAGGGTCAATTTATCATAGCCAATCAAACTAACCTGCATATCTTTGGACTGTGGGAGGACACCGGAGCCAACCCACGCAAACACAGTGAGAATGTGCAAACTCCACACAAACATTCACCCGAGGCTGGATTAGAACCCGGGTCTTTAGCGCTGTGATACAACAGTGCTAACCACTATGCCGTCGTGCTGCTTGCAAATCAGAGGCGATCTTCGTAACTTAATAGCTCTCTGGCTAGGGGTTCCCACAAGTGGGGAATCAATTGGGCTGTTAAATCAAAATTGCATCTGTTGCCCACATCGTGCAGAATTCGTGTGGGAAACCCGCCCCCGTAGCAAAATCCCACAAATGACTTGGAAGCTGCAGCTGATGCAATTAAGATTTTAAAGCCCAATTGATTCCCCACGAATGGGAACCCCTAGCCTGAGAGCTTTTCAGGTGAGATCATCACTGCTGCTTCTTTTAATGGCTTCCACAAGCCTGACTGAATTCATCAGACTGCCAAGCTTCTCGCCCAAGCAGCTGCTGCGAACATCATCAGTCATGGCGACACGTCGGAGGAAGGCATCACCCAGATTTGACGAGGCAGCCCTCCAGGCATTGGTGGAGGGAGCGAAAAAGAGCAGGGAGGTGCTCTTCCCCTCCTCGGGGAGGAAGAAGCCACCTCAGCAAGCCAAGGCTGTGTGGCTGAGGGTGGCAGAGCAAGTGAATGACACCAGCAATACCATCAGAACATGGAAACAATGTCGCAAACGCTTCCATGACCTTCTGCGCACTGGAAAAGTGAGTATGATGTTCCCATCACTCTTAATCTGATCCCCATTGCCTTTCCTCGCCAGCTCTCCGCTTTACCAATCTCTTCCTCCACATCCCACTTGGCACTGACATCCATGCACCCTTTCCCACTCACTCCCTCTCTCTCTATGATCACATTCACCGAACTAATGGACTATGCAGCCCTCACACTCCCTATCACTGCCATGCTATGAACGCAACATACATCACATAGGGAGGGCCCTTGGTCTTGCCATCTCACTCCATCTTTCTCTCCTTCTAAGCATCTATGCCATCGATTCTCTACACTCACTCATTCATTCTCGCTCAAACTCCACTTGTCTCCCCCATTGCAGGAAAAGAGAGCTGACAACTGAGCAGAGCGAGCCAAGCCAGGGCAAGGGGCAGCCTTCTTAGCCCAGCTGACCCCATGGGAGGAGGCGGTCCTGGACATCGTCGGCGTCCAGGACGACACACAAGTGGGGGACGGAGAGACCGGTGCAGCAGAGCAAGCTGGTGACAGAAGAGTTTTCCAACTCTCTCAATTGCATTGCATGACTCGCTGATAATGACTTGGAAGCTCTAACAGATGGACCTCTGATCATCTGCAATAAGCACTGTGCAGGTAACCCTGGCCTCTCATCTCTGACACTGTCCTTTACTCCCCCACAGGTCCATCGCAAGCTGCCATCTCCAGGACGCAGGAGGAGGTTCAGCCTCAGCTACGAGACTCCTCCGAGGAAGATGCAACCTCTGAGGGCGCAGTGTCAGCAGAAGGCAACGCACCCGGCACCAGCGCAGAAACTGACACCTCGGTGGGACCTTCGGGACATAGAGTAGTGTCATCACCTGGTGTATCACAGCTCACAAGTGAGCCTCAGCAGATGGTGGAGACAGGGACAGCAGTGGAGAGTCCTAGTCGGAGGGCGCAGCACTCTCCCAGCTCGGCTCAGCTGCATGTCGACCCTCTGCCACTGGCTAGATCCACAGTATCAGCGGTGATAGCACTCCAGGAAACTATGCAGGAGTCTCTGGCAGGTTTTGTCTCCAGGGCTGCTGCGAGTGCGGAGCGAATGGAGGAGTCCGCCGCTAACGCGAGCAGAGCCTTTGTGGAGTCATGGCGCATCAAGGCATTACCACAGAAAGGATGGCAACCTCCGTGGAAAGGCTGGCTATGGCCATGGAGGAGATACGTCGCTGAGTAATGAAAACATGGTGAGTGTTCAGACTAGACTGACATCTCTGGAGGAGTGATGCGCAGCTATTGAACGGAGAAACCAGACCTTCATGGCAGTCCCTCTGAGAAGGACTGCCAGTCCCGACATGGGTCCCCATGGCTCCCCTGATGTGCAGCAAGGTGCTCTCTCGCCACTTGCAAGCGCTGAGGGGGATCTGACCAATGAGAGGGATGATGGTGGCAGAGAACAAGGAGGATGGGGGCTCCTCTCCAAGCGCTCAAACTTCCATGCCACTGACAAGTCCTCGGTCAGAGCCCCACCTGAGTCAGCACCCAAGTGAGATCGGCGTCTCAAACCCTGCACAGCCGCAGGAGAAGGAGACTGCTGCGCAGCCCTTACAGGCTCGCAGACCCAGAGGACGCCCGCCAAAGGTGTCCAGACAGGAGCAGCAAGGAAGTGAGCAAGGGGCCTCCACATCTGCTGATGCCACTGGGGTACCACTACGTAGGAGCACGCGTAAGAGAAATAACCTGCACAAATAGTCACAAGGGTAGTCACTTGGGTGGAATTTAATGTGTTATGGTTGAAAGCCATCAGAATAATGTGATTAAAACATCAGTTGGCTACTGCTGTAGTTGTGGCGTGTGTCATTTCGCGAATGGGACTTTCACTTTGAGGTCAGTATGGTGGTCACATCGCTAGAACTCAGCTGTTCCCTGGCTATTGTCAGTGCTCAGGTAAAAGGATGCGAGGCACTAGTCCCTCATGGGCGAGGCTCAGCAAATCTGGCCACTTTGAACGCGTCCCTTGCATCCAGCCACCAATGTTCTCGCGCACTGCTGCCGCTGGTTGATGAGCCTCTGCAAGATGTTCGTCTTCGCTCTCCTCCTCCTACTCCTCCTCCTCCTCATCTGAGGAGGATATGCCAGGAGCCACTTGGTCCTCGGCCATCTGCAAGCCACGACCCTGTGCCATGTTGTGAAGCACACAGCAAACCACAACGATTCTGGAGACCCTGGCTGCTGAGTATTGCAGGGCTCCACCTGATCTATCCAGGCATCTGAAGCGCATCTTCAGCAGACCAATGGTCTGCTCGATCATGACTCTGGTGGAAAGGTGGCTGGAGTTGTAGTTCTCCTCAGCTACTTTGGATGGGCTCCTCAGCGGCGTCAATAGCCACGTCGTCAAGGGATAGCCCTTGTCTCCAAGTAGCCATCCGTTAAGTTGGCCTGGCGGACTGAATAGCGGAGGCACAGTAGACTGGCGCAGTATGAGGGAGTCATGGCAACTGCCAGGGTACTTGGCACAAACATGCAAAATTTCCTTCTTGTGGTTACACACCAGCTGAACGTTCAGGGAGTGGAAGCCCTTGCGGTTGACAAATATACCAGGATTGTGATGGGGAGCCTTAAGGGCCACATGTGTGCAATCAACAATGCCCTGCACGCTTGGAAAGCCTGCAAGATTCGCAAATCCATCCGCTCTCGCCATGACACTTGCTAGATCCTTGGTGAAATGGGTGTGATTGTGCGCGATGGCAAAGAGGGCATCGGTTACCTGCTTGATGCAGGTGTGTGCGGCCGCCTGGGAGATGCCGCTGATGGCTGCTGCTGATCCCTGGAATGAGCCTGAGGCAAAAAAGTTGAGTGCGATGGTGACTTTAATGGCCACTGATAAGGGGTCTCCAGCTGCTCCTCTGGGCTCCAGGTCTTGCTGCAGCATTGCGCAGATGTCAGCCACCATCTCTCGCGAAAGTCAGAGCAGCCTTTGGCACTCCCGCTGAGACATGTCGAGGTAGCTGAACCTGCGTCTGTAGACGCTGCTTGGGGGGTATCTCCTGCGCCGACGGACTTCCAATGCGCTGGCCCCTTCTGGCCTGTGCATCCTCAGGTGGGGCAGCAGCAGCTTGGCGCAACTGTTGCTGCTGCTGCTGTTGGGCGGCCTCATGTAATATCCAGAAGGGCAGGCCAAAAACAGCTCCCATGCTTCTGGTAGGTGCCTCAGTTGAGGAAGCGCTCAGTGAAAGTGGCGAGAGGGGTTTCCCAGGAGGCCACACTGGAGATGGTTGTCAGGCTGCAAACTTCCAGAGCTTTGGGAAGCCTTCTGAAAGATCCCCCAGACCTGCGAGAGCAAAGTTATGCCACCTGCATTTAAAGCCTGTTCAAATCTGCCATTTAATGGTTGAGCTGCAGCTGCTACTCCTCAAGCCAGTTGGGATTATAGAGCCAATTGAGGGCTTGTTCAGGGCCTTAAGGGCCTATCCCGCCTCCTGGAGGGGGGACGGAGTCGGGACCAGCAGACACGAATTTAGGAAAATCCAGCCCAAAATGTGGGGAACACGACCGCAACCCCAACCCGCCCGCAGAAGCAAAATCCCGCCCAATATGTGTCAGTGTATGAGTGTGATCGTGTGAGTCTGTTTGTGTGAGTGTATGCGTTTGACCGTGTGAGTCTGTGCGTGTATATTTTTGTGTTTGTGTGAAATATGGGCTGGATTTTGCTAGGGCCGGGGAGGCGGGATTGGAGGCGTGCGGGGGATAAAAATCGCAAAACTGGCGTGCGGGCCCAAACCCGCCTCCATCCCGCCTCCACACAATTTTCCTAAATTCGTGTCTGCTGGTCCCGAATCCAATGCACAAGGCCGTTTGCCGACCACAACTCGGTTCCCCAAGCCGGAATGCAGCACCCCAAGCCCCGGTAAGGCGGCCGAATACATTCCCATAGGACTTCCTTCCCCAATGTGAATGCCAAGTATTCAGTTAATCAGTTGCCCTTTTGGTTTATCATTTGTCGCTCTGACTTTTGGTTAACCAGTTGTCGATGTACAAATTTCAGTTAATCAGTTGCCCTTTTGGTTTATTATTTGCTACATTGACAACTCATTAACCAGTGTTTCAGACAATGCACAAGGCCATTTGACAGCTACACAAGCCCGGTACTGGTCTGTACGGCCCCGCCACTCCGTTCGGCTGCCGTTGACCCGGACCGGAACGGACTTTCCCTCCCGAAGTTCTCCGCGATAAGCTGCCGGTGACCGGGGGCCCGTTAGCCGCTGCGGGACGGCGACACTTTCCCTAACTCGCCCGGGGCCAGTTCGGCAATACAGTGTGCGCCAGAGCAGGGGCTTTCCAACGAGCCATCCCCGAACGAAATCGGACACGGGAGTCGGGAACGACAGGCGTTCGACTGGTGCCGGGCAACCAGGGCCAAATGCCCGCCAATTTAAATACACGAAAACCCCGGGCTCGAGTAGGAGGGACGGGCACCCGGCTTCCCGGTGTCGGACCGACTCCGTTCAGATACCGTTGGATGCCGCTTGCCCCTGGCTTGCTCTGGCAGCCGGCGCGTGCAGGCCGCCCCCTGCCCCGCCGTCTCAGTGGTCGGAAAGTGGTCTCCAGCCAACGGCTGTACCTCGGCCGGGGAAAGGGGCAGCTACACACGCAAGGTACTGGTCTGTGCGGGCCCGCGACCCCGTTCGGCTGCCGTTGATCCGGACCGGATCGGACTTTCCCTTCCGAAGTTATCGCCGATAAGCTGCCGGTGACCGGCGGCTCGTTAGCCGCTGGGGGACGGCGACACTTTCCCGAACTTGCCGGGATCCAGTCCGATGATATAGTGTGCGCCAGCGCAGGGGCTTTCCAACGAGCCCTCCCTGCCCGAAATCGGACACGGGAGTCCGGAGCGAAAGGCGTTCGACTGCCGGCCGGCCAAACTCAGGCAATCTCCCGCCGTTGCGGACCCGCTCCCGGACAATCGGGTCCAAATACCCGCCAAGTTATACGCACGATAACCCCGGGCTCGATTCGGAGCGTCGGGCACCCGGCTTGCCGGTGGCGGACCGACTCCGTTCAGATACCCTTGGATGCCCCTTGCCCCTGGCTTGCTCTGGCAGCCGGCTCGTGCAGGCCGCCCACTTCCCCGCCCTCTCAGTGGTCGGAAAGCGGTCTCCAGCCAACGGCTGTACCTCTGTCGGGCAAAGGGGCAGCTACACAAGCCTGATACTGCTCTGTGCGGGCCCACCACTCCGTTCAGCTGCCGTTGGTCTGGACCGGATCGGACTTTCCGTCCCGAAGTTATCCCCGATAAGCTGCCGCTGACCGACGGCACGGCAGGCGGTAAGGGACTGCGACACTTTCCCGAACTTGCCGGGATCCAGTTCGATGATATAGTGTGCGCCAGCGCAGGGGCTTTCCAACGAGCCCTCCCTGACTGAAATCGGACACGGGAGTCCGGAGCGAAATGCGTTCGACTGCCGGCCGGCCAAACTCAGGCAATCTCCCGCCGTTGCGTACCCGCTCCCGGACAACCGGGTCCAAATGCCCGCCATGTTATAAGCACGAAAACCCCGGGCTCGATTCGGAGCGTCGGGCACCAGGCTTCCCTGTATCGGACCGACTCGGTTCTGATACCGTTGCATGCCCCTTGCCCCTGGCTTGCTCTGGCAGCCGGCGCGTGCAGGCTGCCCCTCGCCCCGCCCTCTCAGTGGTCGGAAAGCGGTCTCCAGCCAACGGCTGTACCTCGGTCGGGGAAAGGGGCAGCTACACAAGCCCGGTACTGCTCTGTGCGGCCTAGCCAGCCCGTTCAGCTGCCCTTATTCCTGACTGGATTGGACTCGTTCCCGAAGTTATCCCCAATAAGCTGCCGCTGACCGACGGCCCGCCAGCCAGTACGTGACTGCGACACTTTCCCAAACTTGCCGGGGTCCAGTCCCATAATATAGTGTGCGCCAGCGCAGGCGCTTTCCAACGAGCCCTCCCTGACCGAAATCGGACACGGGAGTCCGGAGCGAAAGGCTTTCGACTGCCGGCCGGCCAAACCCAGGCAATCTCCCGCCGTTGCGGACCCGCTCCTGGACAACCGGGTCCAAATGCCCGCCAAGTTAAACGCACGAAAA